>NW_025935820.1:0-153634 GCF_000764305.2 Hyalella azteca | reverse complement strand
TATTATTCATAATAGGATGGTAGATCAAACAAATTTACCATTGTCTTTACGATAACACGATGAACATTAAATATATGTACGTATTAACAGGATTTGGAGAACAGATGGTGGTTCTTGGGGCTAGAACTAATTACGAAGAGTGGCTTAAGCGAGCTATCGTTCGCCCAAGACAGCAGCAGCTGCGGCACTTGCATCATTAGCAGCACTGTCTGTCTGCTCACGCCAATTGATTTCCGACCATTGGCTTCACCATTGCCCGATTGCATTGCTTACAGATCGCTGGCAAACTCAGACGGGTGGAAAATACTTGAACGGATTCTTATACATTATATATTTTCTTTAAAAAAATTATATAAGTTTGCTCATTGTTATAATATAGTAGAAAAAAGCTACAATTCTCAACGATCCGCTACATAAAATCATTTGAGTGACGCCATGTCATAAGTACAGTAACGTTTTGCAATAAAATATTTAATTTTTCAATATAATTTTAGCAGCATACTGGTACTTTATTAATATAAATTATGGACATTTCGACTTTATTAATATAAAATTATATGATACATGATGAGATGACATAACTGGATGTTATTAATGATAGAAATCTAGCAGCTGCGGCACTTGCATCATTAGCAGCACTGTCTGTCTGCTCACGCCAATTGATTTCCGACCATTGGCTTCACCATTGCCCGATTGCATTGCCAGCTTCACAGATCGCTGGCAAACTCAAACGGGGGGAAAATACTTGAACGGATTCTAATACATTTTTATTATTATAGTATTAAACGGGCTCTTATACATTATTATTAGTATATTAAGCGGATTCTTATACATTATTATTAGTATATTAAACGGGCTCTTATACATTATTATTAGTATATTAACGGGCTCTTATATATTATTATTTGTATATTAAACGGGCTCTTATACATTATTATTTGTATATTAAACGGGCTCTTATACATTATTAGTATATTAACGGACTCTTATACATTACTATTAGTATATTAAACGTACTCTTGTACATTATTATTAGTATATTAACAGACTCTTATACATTATTATTACTATATTAAACAGGCTCTACATTATTATTATTTCTAATCACTAAAACACACTCATACTCATCTATATAAACACTCGTGTACACTCAAGCACACTTATACACAAATATGCCAAATTAATATTATTTGTTATCGAAATCTAAAGAAGATTATTTTGTGGATCAGTAACTCGATCCAGACTGTCAGTGAATGATCGGTACATACGCTTATATAATTACTCACACAAAGAACAGTAAGCCTCGATTTCTTATATCAATTCTGCATGTTATTGTGTTATTACGTTAAACATTCAAGACTTAGGCAGCAAAATTGAACAATTATTGCTAGCAATTGAAAGTCGATATCCCTCCTGTTTTTTTTCGTTCCTCTTCTATGGAATGACGCAGAAAATTTAAAGTTGTTGAATAAAATTAAAAGGTGTTACTGCTATGTTTTACTGACCACAATTTCAAAGAACATTTAATGATATTATGAGAAAACACTTCGTCCAGATGTTCGACAGTGTGAATTTTTACAGCTTTAGTCACTACTGCTGGGGACCTCGCATTGATAAGGGGCCATACTTTCAAAACTCGCTAAGTGAACGTAAGTACTTACGCTCTATTTTCTTGTCTATGATTGGTGGATTTTGCTGAAAAGGCCGTCAATGATTGGCTGGTGAACTTACGATCTCTTAACTTTTTTCGAAAGTATAGGCCCAGATGGCCAAGGTTTTTACCCCAATTTAATTACGCAACAGTAGTTTTTTAAAGGCCCTGAACCGGAAAAATTAAGTTAACTAAAAAACTAAACTAAACAAAAGTCTGAACTAAACAAAAGTCTGTTNATGAGATGTTGTTATATCATAGTAAATAGTAAGCCTGTTGTTGACGTAATATTGATGAGATGTTGTTATATCATAGTAAATAGTAAGCCTGTTGTTGACGTAATATTGATGAGATGTTGTTATATCATAGTAAATAGTAAGCCTGTTGTTGACGTAATATTGATGAGATGTTGTTATATCATAGTAAATAGTAAGCCTGTTGTTGACGTAATATCGATGAGATGTTGTTATATCATAGTAAATAGTAAGTTTGTTGTTGACGCAACATTGATGAGATGTTGTTATATCATAGTAAATAGTAAGCCTGTTGTTGACGTAATATCGATGAGATGTTGTTATATCATGGTAAATAGTAAGCCTGTTGCTGACGTAATATTGATGAGATGTTGTTATATCACAGTATATAGTAAGCCTGTTGTTGACGTAATATTGATGAGATGTAGTTATATCATAGTATATAGTAAGTCTGTTGTTGACGCAATATTGATGAGATATTGTTATATCATAGTAAATAGTAAGCCTGCATGTTGTTGACGCAATATTGATGAGATGATGTTATATCATAGTAAATAGTAAGCCTGTTGTTGACGCAATATTGATGAGATGTTGTTATATCATAGTAAATAGTAAGCCTGCATGTTGTTGACGCAATATTGATGAGATGATGTTATATCATAGTAATAGTAAGCCTGTTGTTGCAATATTGATGAAATGTTGTTACATCATAGTAAATAGTAAATAGTAAGCCTGTTGTTGACGCAATATTTATGAGATGATGTTAAATCAAAGTAAATAACAGGCCAGTTTTTGACACAATTTTGATGAGATGTTCTCGCATCCTGGTAAATATTAAGCCTGTCGTTGATGCAATATTGATGAGATGTTCTCGTTTTCTGGTAACCAGCAAGCCAGTCGTTGACGCAATATTGATGAAATGTTTCTGTATCTTGGTAAATAGTAAGCCAGTAGGCGACACATCTAGTTCATAGAATCACGGTTCGCATGCTATTATATAAGTAGTTTTGGTGCTAATTTGTATTCAGATGACACTAGTACTCGACTGACAACTTTGATTGCTGTACCAACACGAGACGAAAATTATAAATTGTAATTAATTATAAACTGCAATTGTAAAAGTTAAATTTATTCAGAGTGAAAATTTCATACTCTCTTGACATTATGGACAAATTTCCATGAAGCCCACCATGCAGTAACGGTTTCGAAATATTATTTTTTATTTAAAAAATTAGACAGCATCGTGTGGGGTGATCACCTACAACAATCATACGTTCAAATGCATAACAATAGCATCATTTGATTTGGCTGTTGGAAGATTGATAGAAGTAAATAGAAGATCAAAAATTATTGTTGCCTGTGTTTCATAAATCAGAACCCTGTTGTAAATATTGCTGGTAAGATTAGTGGCGAATGATCAGATCGTCTAAGCATGATTCACTGCCTAATTTTTTTTCAAATTAAAAAAAGTTAAAGTTAAAAATTAACAAACGTTCGAGAGAATCGTTAATTGATCGAATTAGTAGGAAAGGTTTTGGATTATTTTAATGTTGATTCATATATGTGTTGGACCATTGTTGACTCTAACGAAAAGCTCGTTGAACTCTTTTCATTGTAACCTGGCTTGATTTATTAGCTGGGCTAAATTTACCAGATTAAATTAGTGGAATCAATAGGTGAAGTAATGCACAACTTTAATTTATATAAAGATCTTCTCAGTCAAAGATGGGTTCCGGTAACGAGACGATTGTCGCTTTTATGCACTATATAGTCTGGCTTGATTTGCTTGATTAAATGATAAAAATAAGGAAGGTAAATATTGAATTGTTCTAATTTTGAGTAATATTTAGATGGCACGATGGTTGGCTCCAGTAAAGAGCCCATAGTCGTATTTTCATTCTAGCCTGACCTAATATAATAAATTTTACAATAAACGAGGCTTTGTGAGCCCATTGACAGTTAAGAAACTCATGAATTCTCCATCACAAATTTATTAAGAAAATTCACTGTTATTACTGGGCCTTGCGGGCCACAGTTTCAGAATTCTCTTTGAATTTGCTTTTCACGACAGCGAATAGTAGTAATTTTTAAAAGATAACTGTAGATACCTGAATTTTGGAAATCTCAAAGATTCGTAATCTTTTAACAAGCACCGGTATAACATTTTCACTTACCGAATACTATTACTCTTCTCGCCAGAGCTCATATAACCGGACAAGTATAGAAGCTCAAAATTTTCTTTAGTTGCATGGTCATTAGTATTGTATTTACCGGGAACTGCTTTAATGGTATTACGTTGTGTCTCCGCTTAATAATTAAGATTAATTATTTTTAGAAATGTAAAATTTTTAATTTTTAGGATTTTTCATTAACATATTCGTTGAAAAAATATTCGAATCATTATTATTAAATTTTTATTGAGTTCCGCACCAATATTGCAAGAAAGTTTGCGGCATTTATTGTGTAAAATAGGAGAGAGACGATCGAGCTAGAGAAGGGAGACAGAGATCATCAGGCTTAAGAGGTGAAAGGAAAGTTTAAGCCGATTTTTCGTTATCATCTGAAATGAAGTCACATCATTTTGGATCCTACCCGATTGATGTATTGAGTATTCAACATATTAATGGTCAACATCCACCTCATGCCAACTCGTCTATTCAGTGATAATTTTGCCGTGTGCATCTCATTATCTTATTATCTCTTAATATGTTGAATGGAATCAGTCAGCCCACAACAGCCGCTGTCACAGATTAACTATCCATCTTCCTGGCCTACAACTGTGTGCATTGGGTTGACTCATCGTAATGAAGACAATTCGTTGTGTCAGAATTGAAAGTGTTGTAGTGCCAATAGTAAATAAAAATATAAAATAGAACTCTATAAAATAAAAAATATAAGCTGTCACTCACTGCAGTGAGTGACAGAGAGCGCATTTTCTCGTCGACGAAAACGTGAAGTCACGGACAGACAGACAGGCAGACGGACAGACGGACGGACGGAAATGGCGAGCACAATAGCGACTTTTTTCCATAAATGAGAAAATGCGCTAAAAACGAACGATTCCCAAGGAGACAAGCTAGGAGGGAAATCCCTGGCATTCCCAAGACTTTAACCCGAGACGTAACATGTGCGTCATAGAGCGTTGGTAAGTTATTCGACGACTGTTGTCCGTTGGAGTTATAACGATCTGGTGTTCGGTCTCCAATGTAGTATTTTGGTTGGCATATTAGACGATCATTTCCGAAATAACTCTAATAATTTGTGTCTGTCAATGTTTATTTAATAAACTAATAAATTCATATCCTTTCATTGGCCACATTATATTATTGGCAAATTAACAGTAGGCTCATATTCATGACCAGAATATGGTAGTGATTCCCGCTACACTGTTTTGGTGCAGGACTACTGAGCAATTCCCTTTTAGTTGGCAGGAATCTTCTTTGAAGAATAGCAATGAACTGTGCAAGCGCCGAGGCTCAAATGAAGCCGTGGTTTTCACTGGCGTCAAAGTCTCGTGGCCGAATATAAGCTGTAGTGCATGCTAGAGTCTACTGATCAGAAATAAACATCACCAGCTACATATGTTAAATTAGTTTTTATTCTAATTTATTTTATTCTAATAATTATTTATAATAATAATTAATGAAAAGAACATTTTGTTGCATTTTGCGATGTCCATTTAAATATCATGCACTGGTATTAATGGTATTAGTCGAGGTCCTAATTGAGTCCTAAAACGGATCAAAGAATTTCACAGAATAGCAATTCGTTATTACACGAATACCAATATCGGTTAAATTAATAATCTGATAGTGGTTAAATTAAAGAAATTAAGGTTGTGAAAACTACTCACGCTATACAAAACCCCGATGGTTGAAGCAGGTTCAAACGACAATTTATTGAAAATTTTTCCTCGCATCGTATAAAATCAACCCCAATTCGAAGAATAAAGTATAAAAAAATCATAGTTATAATAGAACTCAGAATTATCAGTGTGAAGCAAAAATAATTTCTAATTTATTTCGCATGATTTAAACACAAACTTCTTAGCGTGCAGTTCATTCTTCATTTGCGAGTCATGATTCAAACCTAATGATCATTTAACGCTCAATTTATTCTTAACACATTCCTCATGATTAGATCCTCCGAGGATTGTGACTGTATATCTCACTATCCGCAGCCCGGGCTCATTCATCGCCACGTAGTGAACGCATTACGGCGCCTGGGAGATCAAATATATAGCAGTTCCCCCTAAATTAAAGCTAGCGACGCCTGGGCTTCAGTTACGCAGTGAATTTATGGCCTTGTAGGCTACACCTAAACTGACGTATAAGCTCTTCATTAAACCTTGACTCCGTGACGGAACCTTTCTATTGTGCATTACTTAGAATCGGTAATCATAATAATGGAGGCTAGCAAAGCTACAACAGTATCACATTCCAACTGCTTAATTGAAACGGGGTGATGAACCATCTTGTCTGAAAGTCTAGGGAAGAATAAGGCATTGGTAGTTTAACTTAATATTATTTGGTTTAAAGAATGAAGTTAGTTTAATATATTATCTACTCGAGATATAGTATTTTCCCTTAAAATATATATTATTTACTCATAATAAAGAAATTTCATCTTAATTATTTACAACAGGTATTTGATTGCATAATGAAAGCTGGCTCGACCTATCATCGTGAGAAATTATCGTCCAGTTATTCATCAGCCTAAAATTTTTCGAAATGAATTCCAACTTTGGTATAAAATTATTGTCGAAAAAAACCTTGGAGCATTAATTATACATGGAAATCTCTCCCTGTTGTTTCGCCATAGTTAGCCATTCCATAAAATGTGAAATCGAAAATAAAAGCAAATAATTTTTATATCCTCAACAAATGACTGAATTTGTGATTAACAGAAAGGTTTTGCTCATTAGAACAATAAATGTTCCAATAATATGAAAGATGTAGACACGTATGGGAATGATGCTCGCTGTCACTAATTGCCTCATGCGAGCACGCAAACAAATGTTATGGTTTCAACTGGTCATTATTCTTTACAGAGGAAAAAGACGGGACATGAGTAAACACGTATTTTTCTCTAATTAGCATCAATTGGATCATTTTTGGCACAATTTACTAAAAACATTAACATAATGCTAATAATAATTAAAAATGGCCTCTTTCCTCATTTTTCTAATCAAAATTTTTTCATGAAACTTTTATTACGACGAAATAACTTCCACTCGATACCAGTGGCCTCCATTGTGCGAATTTCCCGACGGCCGTGCATATCAGACGCTCCTCAAAGAACACACTACATCAAAGGCTATTTTTCCAGCAAGACTATACATGCAAGGAATAATGAAGCAGAGCTACATTTCAGCGAAGGCTTTCCATTTAACTTAGCTCATAATGGAACGTTCGCTTTGGTAAATGGCCAAAGAATAATTAATAGCAAAGTCCTTTAATTAATGACTGAAAGCAAGTGCAAAAGGTGCGTTCTTCACGAACAAGAATGCCTATCTAGCAGAGACCTAATGAAATTAACGAGGGAAGTGAGGGTAAGGCTGCCGGACGAATCTGGCGGAAGTGAATGAATATGAAGAGGTTTCCTGAATCTGGAGCAAGTGAATGATAATGATAAGGTTTCCTGAATCTGGTGCGAGTGAATGGTATGAATAGGCTTAGAGAGTCCGATGCAATTGCATGAATATGAAGAGGTTTCATGAATCTAGTGCGAGTGAATGGGTATGAATAGGCTTAGAGAGAACGATGCAAGTGCATGAATATGAAAAGGTTTCCTGAATCTGGTGTGAGTGAATGGTATGAATAGGTTTGGAGAGACCTATGCAAGTGCATTAATATGAAGAGGTTTCCTGAATCTGGTGCGAGTGAATGGATATGAATAGGTTTAGAGAGTATGACGCGGTTGAATGAATCCGGCGTGGCTTTGTGAATCTGGCCATTGCTAATGAACATTGTAGCCGCCATTTTCCATTTCTCTGGAATTTGCAGCAATAGAATTAGCCTACTCGACGCAGTTAATGTTACAAGCGTCACAGCATTCATTGTTAGACCTAGATACTGATGCCTGCACTAACAAAGGAACCAAGCCATTCGGTTCGTTCGATTTATTGTTTGATTTCTTGAATTCTTGATTATCCTGTTTAATTATTGTTGATTTACCTTAGGTCACATATTATTATTACTTGTAAATAGCGTACCTTTTTTCTTGTATATTTTCCTTATGCATATTTGTCATTTCTTTGAAGAAACCGTACGTCCTGGATTATTCGTTTCTTATCTTGCCATATGATGGCGCGTCTTGGAATAGCCTAGCAAAAAAAGTTCCCGAAAGACTAGCATACAAGAAAGTCCTTAACAAATATGACAAGTCCTAGTGAATCTGGCGCTAGTAAATGAATCTGACGAAATCTACCTTTGAAAATCTGATGTTGAGTAAATGATTAACATGAAAGCTGAATATTATGCTTGCAGTAGATCGCGCACGGCGTGTTGGATCTGCAGTGAACGAACAGGAACCGATTTTTTCTGATCGTTGAATTGGCATCAGGACAACTTCACTGAACAATAACCAAGCATCAGCTTCGGTAACATTCTTCAATAAAACAATTACCTAATATCAGCAATAGGAAAGTTTCAATGAATGACCACAAATCTTCAGTTTATTACCTGCTTCATTAAAACAATTACCAAATATCAGCCACATGACATTTTCAATGAATGACTACAAAACTTCAGTTCATTACCATGCTTCATTAAAACAATTATTAAGCATCAACCACAGGACAGCTTCAACGAACATCAATAAAGTATATGCTGCCGCCTGCTTTAATGTTAAACTTATTTGAATCTGTACCTATTCCAATCAAGCATTAGAAAACCGCAGCTGTACTAAACAATCCAGAACTTTCTGACCTGCGAGCTTCAGTAAACAACAAAAAGTTAGC
The DNA here is from genome assembly GCF_000764305.2 of Hyalella azteca. NCBI lineage: Eukaryota > Metazoa > Arthropoda > Malacostraca > Amphipoda > Hyalellidae > Hyalella > Hyalella azteca. Next base: position 144,768 of record NW_025935820.1, on the reverse strand, counting down.
AGTAAACCTTCTTCAAAAATCAACCGATCAGCTTCCATAGAATTGCCGGAATCCTAAGTGAACAATCGGGAAATATACCCAGGTTTGCTTCCATGATAACGAAAAAATTATCATTAAAATCGGAAATCATTATTAAAATTCACTAGAAAATAAAGCATAAGCCACTGAACAGCTTCATTTACCCACTAATCTTAAGCATCACTTAGCAACAAAATATTATTTATAGCCAAATACACTAAACAATTAGCCATACACCCCACCCCCCATCTACTTAAAACAACCGAGGATCGACAAGCAATGATGAGAAAATCAGCCTAAAACCCTTACCAACTTTTAGGCTAAAATACTCAGCATAAATACTTCCGGTATTAGGCTATCAATTACAATACACAGCAATGTTCTGGGGAGTGATATCTTATTATTTATAACGTTATTTGCGCTAGCCGTTCGGATCACGCCTACAATTCGCAAGGATCACCGAAATAAATAAGTGTAACATAGTCCAAATAACGATAAACTTCTTGCCGCATTGTGTGTCATCCTGACAGTTTGGCCCTGAAAAAGAGGCGAATGACTGCAACGTGCGCTCTCGACTAATACTTTGGACAAGAAAATGGGTCACAATTCCGGGCAATATGACCTGTACATTTTTTTTAGTGATGTCGCAGAGCCGCATGTGCGCCAGTCGCAGCAGGGTCGCGTTAGTCTTCTGTGTCGTCGTAAATATGACGTGCATTTATTATTTAATCTTGGGGATAAGTGTCGTCGTAAATATGACGTGTATTTATTATTTAATCTCGAGGATAATCGAAAATTGGGGCTGGCGATTGAGGTGTCGATGACTGCAGGAGATTGCCGGACGTGATGGCTGTGCATCGAATTTATCTTCGGATGGGTTTCGGGTAAATGTTATGCTCGTGATTATCACGTTATCGTAATAATCATATTATCATGTTATCATAACAAAAATATTACCATGTTATGGTAATAATCATATTATCATATTATCATAATAATCATATTATCATGTTACGGTAATAATCATACTATCATGTTATCATAATAAACATATTATCATGTTATGGTAATAATCATATTATCATGTTATCATAATAATCGTATTATCATGTTATGGTAATAATCATATTATCATGTTATCGTAATAACCATATTGTCATGTTATCATAATAATCATGTTGTCATAATCGTGATTATAAGTTATGCTCGTGATTATCATGTTTTTTCGTTTCTATGAAGTAAAACCCATAACTAGCGTCGAAAAAAGTTAAAATCCTTAATCCTTATTATAAAAATATACATTTTAGGCAAAAGGAAATTTCTATTTTACTGAATTACGAACCTTGAGAGGCAGTCTTTTTATGTTTTGCTGAAGAAAGTTTTTAGAATTGGAAAGTTTGCGTACAGAAAGTATGTCAAAACACGATCTGAAATATTCATATTAAATGTTTAACATACGTGAATGAATAATTGAATCCATTAATTTTTGGCGAACAAAATTAATCAATTTTGACCAAAAAAAAAATTTCCTTTCAGTCTGTACCATTGAGCATGTATTGTTTTCACGAGAAGGAATTTTGATTGGAGTTAATATCGTTTGAATCGTATCACATAGAAGATTAAGTTTGAAAATGACCATAGAAATGAAGTCGGTGAGAATTTTCGATACCCATACAATTTTTTTTGTTTGTCATACTCTAAGATTCTACCATCCAAACTATGGATGAATGTTAAATTAATGGAGCAATTAATAAGTGTAACACTTAATAAATTGATGCTAACATGTGAAGGAAAGCAAATGTGTTTGATAGCAGTAAACAAAATTGCTTCCACTGTGCATGTAATGAGTTGTTTTAAATTGGTCTCCACTGGCCATTAATTTCATTGTGAGTCATTATTGGCAATTTGGAAAGCGCAATAAGACCAGACCATTCATTGTCGGTGTCGCCGTGATGGCGAAAGACCACACAAAACACAAGAAAAAAAACATTAAATACTTAGCAAGATCCATGGAATTTCTTATACGATCTCTTATTCTTATGGAATGAAGACCGAAAAACTTTTGAACATTTACTCTCGAGAGATTAATCGCTTTGGATATATTTCAATAGGAAGGAAATGAACGAAAATGATTCCAATGAAAAAAAGTATTTAAATGAAAAATTTTTGTGTAATCATGAAATAAACTTTTCACAAGTATCATTTCAAGTGTGGTGCCAAATAAATATTTCCTTGCATTGTCCCCAATTTCATTGAGTTAACTTCATTTTATTCTTGTTTTCTTGTCGTACGACTTATTCTAAGCTATAAGTAATACATGCACCTATAGAAAGGAAATTAAAATAAAATATCTGATATTTTAAAATTAAAATAAACGCACTCCGTACTAGCGTCGCTAAAGCTCAATGAAACTATAGCCTATTTAATGATCTGGGAACTTCACAATTTATTTTATGAAATTTTTTATAATTATAATAATATAATAAAAGGATCTATACACAACAATGCCGAGAGCCGAAATGCGTGAACCGACCAGAAGAGGCAATAAAGATATTACTGATTCAATAAATCTATCGGCTAAACTCAGATTGAAATAAATTTCGACGGGATTGAATTTTGAAATTGAATCTTTTGCGTTCTGAAAGATTTGACGCGAATGTGGCTGCCGAGCTTTAATCGGGAGTGAGGGAATTACGATCGAAGACCATTCAAAACATGGAAGATTATCTCCCGTATTGAATACACGTTGAATGGTGCGTAAAATCTATTCACTCCAAGAAAGACTCAGTAGGAAATGATATTATTGTTTTTTGTATTAGAAATAATATCCTAGATATAAATACTTCAGAAGGCACATTTAATACCAGTTAGGCCTTTTTATGGAATGATAAATGAACCTTTTCAGTAATCTCTTATAATATTACCAATGCAAGCATAATAAACTACTTTAAAAACCAACGATATTACATCAATGCTTAGACACTCGAATGAACCTAGATAATGTGAGTTCAACAACCTACACAAAATAAATGCTGCACATAATGTGTTTTAATTACTTAGAAAACCTACATGGGCCGATGGGTTGAAGACAAAAAGAATAAGCTAATCGCATGTTTTTCAAGTTAGATTACACTTTCTAGAATGTTCAGACTATATATGTTTTATTGAACTTATTATTAATATATGCAGTATATTAGCGTGATTTGAGATTTTAATGCCATATTCTCGTAAATGTTTCTCGTCACATGTTGAAGAAACACTGGAGCAAGATTGACCATACAAAACATTACATGACTGTCGCTCTGGAGCTTTAGGGGCAGGCTCTAGAGCAGTTGCAAATGACACTCTAATGCAAATGGAACTCTTGAGCATTATGGGCAGAGTGAATTTCCCCCTCCAGCATCGGGGGTAGCATAAATTTCACTCTAGAACACAAGGCGCAGAATGATTGACACTCTGAATCAAAAAGCTCCTGTACATGAATGTCACTCTGGAGCACTTGCCACAAAATTAAAGTCAAATTAATTGGTATAGTAAAAGAAGCATGAATGCAACTCTGAATCTATTGTTCAGAATCGATATAGGTGCTACATGAATTTCACTCTATAGCAGCTGCATTAGAACGAATGCCTATTTGGGGCAGAATGCACAGCATGAATGCAACTCTGAATATATAGGCGCTACATGAATGCCACACATTAGAGCACCTAATGCAGCATGAATGCCACACATTACAGCACCTAATGCAGCATGAATGCCACACATTAGAGCACCTAATGCAGCATGAATGCCACACATTAGAGCACCGAATGCAGCATGAATGCCACACTCTAGACCACCTATTGCAGCATGAATGCCACACATTAGAGCACCTAATGCAGCATGAATGCCACACTCAAGAGCACCTAATGCAGCATGAATGCCACACTTTAGAGCACTAATTCACCATGAATGCCACACATTAGAGCACCCAATGCAGTATGAATGCCACACATTAGAGCACCTAAAGTAGCATGAATGCCACACATTAAAGCACCTAATACAGCATGAATGCCTCACATTAGAGCACCTAATGCAGCATGAATGCCACTCTAGGCTGTATATGCGCAACATGCCTGTTATTCTACAGTTCAGAGCTCTGCATTCTAGCTACTGGCAGCTTATTGAGCGACGGAGATTACGGAGATGGCCACGTCTGAGATCGCTATATTACGACTTAATGACGAACACGTCTGATGTTCTGCAACCTCATCGTCAGTCAAGAGAACTCTATGATGAGTGCTCATAACGTGCGTTACTGTACATAACTCATTACTATAGGAGTGTACAGAATTAATAACTCTACAACGTGTTAGCACTCAAGCCAAATCTTCCTGAACTAATCCTTCAGCATTCACTTTATCAGTAAAAGATTAATAGGTCGTTATTCGCCATGCAAATATCTTCCTTTAACAACCTTCTAATTAAATTTATCTTTTTCAATCAACGCAAAAATCTTGTAACGCATCAAAACTGTTTTTTGAAGCATGAAAACCTACCCCTTAGCATATACAAACCGCTCCTGCAGCTGTCAAACCGTTCCTACTGCATGTAAACCTTTTGTACTGCATTTAAGCCGATCCTACAGCATATAAAACTTTCCTCCAGCAAATAACACTTTCCTGCAGCATGAAAACCGATCCTGTTTGATGCTCCGTCGTCAAATTGCTTTCAAACGCAAAGAAATATGGTGTGGAATAGTAAACGTATTTACTACAATTTTTTAACATTTACCGTAAGCCGGTGACACGTATTTACTACAATTTAATTTAAACGTTTTTGTAAGCTTGTTACTTAACATTTCTAATTCGGTTTCATGCCGAATTTTAGGCTGCGCTACAGAAATGTAATTACTAATAGCTTTTGCACATCATACTTGAACGTGGTAATGTGGATCGGTTTTTATAAAGTTTCACAGACTAACATAGAGACGCTCATAATGCACATGCTAGTGCATCTTAACATTCATCTATAATTATATAAAGTTCGTAAGCCAACATGGTCAGTTACTGGACTTTCTTTAAGGAATTAAGGATGCATTCATTTTGTCAGTTAGTACATTTAGTATCCAGAACATGCCAAATTTGTTACCTATGATTGAAACAGAGAATTTTTTTGAATAATTTTTAAAAATATAACAACAGGTTACACGCGCCGCGTGCAACTTTAGTCTCGTGATGGTAGTGTAAGGAACTCCCCAGAAAATATCTCGTGAGTAACACCTTACACGCACGCGACCTCTTGTGCGACACAGCCCATGGCGGCTTGGCGGTATATATAGATCATTTGATTTACGAATGACATTGTGTATTCTCCTTATTGGAACATATATATGATGTAGTTAGGGAAGAATTTTGTGCAATCTAGGCCACAAATATCATCTTTTGGGAATGGCATGCTAAATTTATACGTATCGTTTTAAGAATTACCATCAATTAGTAGGCTTCTTCTTGAAGCTTAGCTTGGTCCTAGAGAAAGTTTTCACATGACGGCAACCATATTTTTTTTTCTAGCGTTGGAGACGCCAGTTGACACACTGTGCAAATATTATTTACTCTAATTCACTATTAGTGATTCAATTATTACAGAATATATACAAAGGGCTAAATTTTACAGAGAAGATTTGAATAAAAAGTCAATAAGTGATGAAGGGTTCATTGATCATCTTTTGTAATCGATCAGGACCAAATAAAATAAGAGAATTGGAGGTAATTCAGTTTGATAAACTCAATTCAAATTCAATCATGGGTTCAAGAGATAATTAAGCTTATTATAGTTACGTCAGTCTAGTATATTTGATTAAAATTTACTAGACTTGAAATAAACTTCATCAGCCTACAAATGTTCCGAAGCACACTCTAAATAACGCAATATTTTACATCATCAAGCACTGTATATTGTAAAAGTTTGCTCATTAAGCCAATGACGCGACCTCTAATTAAGAGTCTGGCTTAAAACACAAATCTCTTCATTAATTAATAAATTATGCAATAATATTAACATAAATCACTGTAATAACCACAAATTCATGGATATTGAAGTTTGAACAGCGATGTATCTGCATCGTCGCACTGTTCACTGCTCATCAAATGCAGCTACATCGCTGCATTGCTGCAAATGCACAGGTCAAAATTTTTCACTATCGCTTCACAATGGGAAAAATTAGCAAGTAAAAAATGCTGACGACCTCCTGAGACCGAGCAAATAATAATTAAATTACTATTACTCAACTATTTATTTTTGCATTCCCAATTCTCGCTTTCCACAGCAAAGGCTTGCGGAATATTTCAAATTTTTCAGCATTGATATCTATTTCCGCTTATAATAAAATATTTTCATATGTTGCCGCAAGTGTTACAAAAATGACGAAAGTGTAGTGTGTGTAGGCTTTCGTATAGTACAAGAATTTTTCCATATCAGTGGAGCTTTATACCTGATTGCATTTTTGAGTTGTTATCTGGCTAAGCCATATATGGTCTTCATAACGATGATTCAAAATACATTATAAAAAATCCTACATGTTCAGTTTTAAAGCTATTAATAATTCTCAATATTAGAATCGCAAACAAATCCCTGGAAATTAATTGAATAAATAAATCTTGGCATTCTGGAGCTTCTTTGCTGTCGAAAACCTTTGGAGAATGAATGGCATGATCCATCACAAACACAAACGTGTTATTTTCATCTTATATTTTTAAATGTTGTATTAAATTTCAACCAATAATAATATTTGGTGCATAATAGAATTTTAAAAATTAAACTTTATGTGCGCGAAAAAAGTCTGTCTTTAAATCAATCATAAATGGGGTTTTAGAAGTTTTCCGTTCAGAGTTTGTGCTTTTTCAGATTATATCACTAGCGTATGCGGAAAAAATGTAACTCAGTACTCACTGCAGTGAGTGATAGACAGCGCATTTTCTCGTCGACGAAAACGTGAAGTCGCGGACAGACGGACGTACAGACGAACGGACAGACAAACGGACATGACGAGCACAATAGTGCATTTTTTCCATAAATGAGAAAATGCTCTAAACAGACGCGAAATATCCGTAAGTAAGTAATTAATGCACAATGCCCGTGTCACAATGAAGGTGTTACAATGCCCGTCTCAAGGACACTTTCCGTTTTCAGCTGCACCATCAGTAACCAGTCTAGATATACAACATTCACTGTTTTCAGCACAAGCATCAACAAACATTTGTTCAGTAAATGTACGTGAAACATCGCAAAATGATTCGGCATGCACTACCATTTCGATGTTTGAACTGTAAAGATGTTCGAGGTTCTTCAGCACAAGACCAAAGTATTCTCGAGCTGTCAGTCGAAAGTCCGTTATCGCCAGATGCCTGGGGAGCTATGCTGACTTTGCATAGACGCAGAATTTTGTGTTTCCTGAAGAAAGTTTTTTTTTTAACTATCGAGTTCTTTAACAATGACGTGATAGGGTCTCCCTAAACTGTTATCAAATCCTAAAAATTGTCATTTTAAACATGAAATAAAATCATATATTAATAATACCCAAAATTTAAAATGATTATTTATGAACAGGATCCAGGAATTTACCATTTGGTTTCATTCAATTGAAGGAAAATGGAAAATTCTATATAATGAACGACGCGGTATAGAAATTTTTCAGAATTCCTATTTACTTTAAAATAAAATAAAAAACACTGCTCGGCACTCACACCGAGCAGTGTGATGTCCCTGTTTCTGACAGTTCTGACAGTGACTATAGGGTGTTAGCTTCCACCTCCGGTACTTCAGATTTGCGTATTTTAGAATCATTGTACATTTATAACTTAGGCCTAGTTTAAATTCAACTGTTAGCTCCTATCCTCTTGAAATTGTGAATAGATAGGTTTTTTATTGTATTGCTGTATTTATTTATTGTATTAACTTGTGACTTGTATTTATTGTATTAACTTGTGACTTGTATTTATTGTATTAACTTGTGACTTTTTATGTAAATTCTAGATTCTACGAACTGACGATGGAGCTGGACTCCGAAAAGTTTTCTATAAAGATATGAATTTTTGTGGACTATTCTTTGCTTTCAAATTTTTAGTTAATTTGCGATTTAAGCAAATAAGTGACATCAATTCTAAAATAAAAAAATATGGAGAATCTAGATTACTTCTTTGTTATGTTATGCGCTATATAATTTGTCGATATAAAAAAAATGGGCTATTCACAAGTAATATGTATATGATTTCCAGATCATTACGGCCTCTTTTACATTTATTTAAATGGGCGCTGTTCGTCGACGGGCTCGAGCATTCAAGGTTTAAAACATTCAGGATCAATCATGCGATATAGCTTGCGGAGTCTGAGGTTTCCTCAGATTTACCCTCAGATTTACCCTTAGATTTACCCCGCGTGTCTGTACAACAGCAGTGAGGGATGGCAAAGCAATGCACATGCCCAGCGACTCTGTCGCGCGCTGACAACCGAAGCAAGATTGACGAGCGAACGATGATCTCAGCAGCCTGCACTATCGCACGTGCTCGCTCAACACCCTGTAAAAAAAGTTACTTTAAGTGACGCTACATCAAGTGACGCCACATCAAGTTATGCTACATCAAGTGACGCTACATCAAGAGACGCTACATCAAGTAAGAGACACTACATCAAGTGACGCTACATCAAGAGACACTTCATCAAGTGACGCTACTTCAAGTGTCGCCATATCAAGTGACGCTACATCAAAGGCCGCCACATCGAGTGACGCTACATCAATTGACGAGACACCAAGTGACGCTACATCAATATTATTGACGAGACACCAAGTGACGCGCAAAAAAAATTTTGTTAACTTACGCCACATCAAATGACGCCATATCAAGTGAAACCAAACAAAGTGAAACCAAATCCAGTGACGCTGATTTGATATATCAGCGTAAATATCAAGCTGCTAAGCAAAGCTATCAATTATCTTTTCAATACCATCTAAAATTCCGGAATTTATAACCTCTCACACGGAAATAAAACGATCCGCAATGCAAATGAGTTTACAAGTAAGCAACTCCTCATATCGCGTTCACAAATTTAATTTTTTTCCCGAACGGCAGTGCCAAAATTGAAGCCTCAATTTCAAAATAGATTCGCATTGGTTGTTTTCACGAATGAAATTTTTCAAAAAGCACCATTTGTAGCGGATTCTCATCCAGTTTATGCACATTTAGCCGATGCTACATTCAACAATCAAAATACAGCGCCGAAAAAGACATTCATGCAATACTATGAATGAAAATTAAAAGCACAGTTACGAAAATAAACATAATTTGACTGCGGTATAAAGTCACACAGCTACGCTAAAGCCATATTGGATCTTGGGAGGAGAATTTCAGCAAATCATTTGGGTGCTTTGATCAGGGCATTTCCTGGCTAGGCGGCGACATATTTACGAGCCCAGAAATAAGCTTATTTTACTTTAGATGTCTGGGCAAGTCTTTGATCCATTCGATGCTATTTGCGATCGCTGAATAAACTTCTCGAGCCGAATCTTGTTCTGGTGAAGCCGAAGATTCCTGTGGCTTATAAAAAAGAGCGGTTTCCATTTGCTTAAATTTGTTTTACAGTGAACACAATTTCTTAACAGTTTACTTCGAAGACTGCGTTATTAAACATCGGAAATTTCACCTTGTCGAATGGCATAGTGTTATTGAGCAGATTTTTCGAAGTGTGTACTAAACTTACATGATAGATAACTAGGTGTCCAATTAGTACAGTGTAAAACTCACAGGGAAATGTGGCCAGTTGAGGCACACATATTCGTGTTTATTCTCCCTATTCAAGACCTGAAATTTTGGAAGCCGTGATTTCAGCTCTGGACTAGAAAACGATGACTAAAAACATGTACAGCTAACAACAGCTTTAATTTTTGACAATGTCACTAAAAGATTCGTAGGTTGTTTTCGTAGGTTATTAAACAGCATTTATGCGAAAAATAATAATAATGCTGTGTTCCTACAATGTTGATATTTTGTGTGAGGGTGCGACTTTTATACATAACATATTGTTGTCGCGTGTTATGGCTTTACCCTCGGAGTAACAAGATTTTTGCAAGGTTTCCTAAAATTTCTTTCCATAGAACCAATAACATTGCGATGCATTTACACAACTATGTGTTTTTGCATGAAAGGCAATGCTTTTTATGACCTCTGTAACCACAGTAAAAACACTAGGTAGGTACGTATTTAAAATATTAATTCATCTTCTTTTCCTTCTAAATTAAGCACTTTGTTTATCCGTTGAAAAATTTAATTCACGACTATTTTCCTGTATTATTTTTGATCGCGAAAATAAATTTTACAGAAGCATTTTTTTTATTAATTGTACAAGCATAGTTTTATTGGAAATTCAATTACAATACTCGTAAATATATAAAAAAAACAGCCCGTTCGGCTTCCTCGTTGAGATTCTGCAATGTTTGAAATAAATGCTTAGCTCTAACAGGCACCGAGTCCGGTAAATAGCTCGGCAAAATCCCTGCAAGTAAACATGTTGACTTCTGCTATCAGAAATGGAAGGCTTTATGGCTTGCGTGTAGTGAATACATTTGAAAACTCCAGCGCCATTCTCAAAATTCTCGGCATCACTGCTGCTAAAATGCTTCACGATTTATTTAAATTATGATGTTGGTATTTTTACGCACGGATGATTGTTGTTATGATTGAAAAAGGTAAACATTTTTAATACTCACATGAATTACACCTGCTCTCTGAGTTGTTGCCGCGTTGCTGGGTACAGAAATCAATAAAGAATTAATAATGAACTGCATTAAAAATTTTTACCTCTATTGAAACGAAAGCCTCGAGTAATGTTTTGCTGCTATATTAATATTTTAAGACCTAAGGCAGGTCTCAGAGAAATTTCTGCAATATCCCAGAGAGAACTTTTAATTCCGGTAAATATTGACCGAAAGGCCGAGACTTTCATGTAATATCAGTTAATATAATATTAATTTGAAGGCAGGGCTAAGCAAAAAAATATCAGTACTGAAAAGGATGCGCAATAATATTGATTTAAAAACAGTTCTTAACTTATAATATCGGTACTGTAAAGAATGACATGATAGCCAAGCAGCAGCAGCTTCATCAGTGGCGCCAACAGAGGAGCGGCGTTCCATATAAAACCTTGTACGAGTTCTTTCTAATTTACTACACGAAAAATAGATGCAATTGCATCCCTAATGAACAAAAATAAAAGAAAAAATCCAGAAATTAAGAGTGGCGCTTTTCTTACCGATGTCGAAAACAAAAGTGAGACTGGCCAAGACTTCTTATCGGAATAGCAAATTTCTTACCTTGCTACGAGGCTAGTAGGGGACGGCCTGAATCATCTTGTTTCAGTTTGCGAGAAGTAACTTTAAAGACAGTTTTATCCAGTTATCTTGAAAGTAAATGCAGCTGAAATAAATGAAATTTTCAAATTATTTCATTTGTTTGCAAAATATATTCTGAGAATTCCCCGAGATCGTTTAGTCGACAGAAAATTAATCCAGTAGTTCTTAAAGATTAGTTTTATAGCACCTTTTAATCATTTTGAAAAAAACTTGTCTATCAAATTTAGAGCTCTCAGTTGTATCTTTGTTATTTTAAAATATTATGAGTGTAATAAACGCTCTTCACCGAGATCAATTTTTGGTTGTAAATTCTATTTATTTCTTCTATATTTTTCTTCTATATAACATACAAATTCCTTTCCTCAACATAACATCTTTTCATTAAGCTCAAAACAAGGCACTTACTGCAGTTAAATATTCTCTTCCGTCATTTGCTATTTCAGTGTTTCAAATGCTGAATCTCCAGCCTGCATTTTTAAAATTAAATAATAGACAAATTTCCAGCCTTGTACTTTTATCCAGCCTCTCGAGGCTCATTCCAAGTTTTTTGCCTCCAGCCATTATTCCGGCGACAGATTTCCAGGGCCATAATGGCGGTGTTTTTCTTTCAAAGGCGCGTAATAATCTTCATGCATTACCAGCATGTCTCACTTTGTCTTGCACGCTTCGTTTAATGAGCGCGCAAAATATAATGAGTCTCTTATCGTTCCATTCCGCCTGCAGAGTTGGGCATATTTTCCCCGGACATGATTAGATTTCTTTGGCTCCTTGAGCTTCAAAAAGAAGCCTGGATGAGTTTGGAGAAGCTGGCCAGGAAACTGATTGCAAATTTGCAAATTTAGAAAAAATCACTTGATGTTCTTTGCTCCAGAAATTATATTAGGGGTTCGGGAAGAATTCGGAGGGAATGTCCTATTTCTAATATGGGACCGGCTGATTTTATGAAAATGTTCTCTGTCGTGGAGGTGTATTAAAAAAATTTGGTAACAAAATGAATTATATTGGCACATATCTTGAAGGATTAATTTATTTTCTCACAACCTCCACATGGGTTCTTTATAAGTGTGAAAACTCACTTTTTGAAAGTTATTTTACGGTTTAGCTGCCTAGGACGTTTCAACTCTTGACACACAAGTTGAGACGTTTGGAGACGCATTTCTTCTTGCACAAAAATTAAGGCTTCATTCAAGGCCAGTTCTCTTTTCCCTACAAAATTTATACGACTTTGTAGGTTCAAAAAATACCTTTCCAAGCTTTATCATAAAAAAATTCATTAGAACGAATACAAATCTTTAACTGCCCAAGCACCCACATTTTTAGGGGTTCACTGTAAGTGACATGCATTGTACAAAGCTTTTCGTTTCCTTCCACCGAGACTCGAGCTTTAGAAGAGGGTACGAAATGAGAATTTCCTGGGCATTGTTATTTGGACCGATAAGAAGTATTGGCTGTCTGGAGTCACTTATTTGAGGGACTGAACTTCTTCGTGGCGTGTTTTTTTCTAAGAAAAGCGGCAATAGGATTAAGGAAACCTTGAGAAGCTCCAAGTTCTTTTCAGCTCCACACAAAAGCTTTCTAATGACTTCATTCCTCTGAAGTCCACAATCCTTTGGATGTGACACGGGTTACAGGGGCTGAAGTGACTGCTGGGAGTTACAGGGGCTGAAGTGACTGCTGGGAGTTACAGGGGCTGATGTGACTGCTGGGTGCTACAGGGACTGATGTGACTGCTGGGAGTTACAGGGGCTGATGTGACTGCTGGGAGTTACATGGGCTGATGTGACTGCTGCGAGTTGCAGGGGCTGATGTGACTGCTGGGAGTTACAGGGGTGGGCTGATGTGACTGTTGGGAGTTACAGGGGCTGATGTGACTGCTGGGAGTTGCAGGGGCTGGTAAGACTGCTGTGAGTTACAGGGGCTGATGTCACTGCTGCGAGTTGCAGGGGCTGATGTGACTGCTGCGAGTTACAGGGGCTGACGCGACTGCTGGGAGTTGCAGGGGCTGGTAAGACTGCTGGGAGTTACAGGGGCTGATGTCACTGCTGCGAGTTGCAGGGGCTGATGTGACTGCTGCGAGTTGCAGGGGCTGATGTGACTGCTAGGTGTTGCAGGGGTTGATGTGACTGCTGCGAGTTGCAGGGGCTGATGTGACTGTTCTCTATTTTCGTGTTGGATTTTTCTCTCCAATGTTCATTAACACGCGAATGAACTAAATTTTCCTCGCAGCTGCATAATGAATTTGGCATCGAATTATTCTCACTCCACCAAAGAGCCTTACAGACAAATGAGCTTTTTATTCTGAGAGGCCATTTTGATGAGCATTTCCCTTCTCGCGTAAAAAGCCTAGCTATTTTTGTAATAGCAAAGATTTAATAGGATTTTTTTCAGGAGCTCCAACTGAGGCTTATTCACGCTCGTCTTGGTCAAATTTAAAATAAAGGAAGACGTATGAGGTAGTCGATCCATAGAAGTTGATTAAAGTACAAACTACATAGGTACATGAAATTAGCGTCCGAATGGCTGACACATAAATTCATCATGAAATGAAACAAAAAATTGCAGCACAGATTATTAGTAGGTAACTTTTGAGTTGCAGTGGTATTCATTCTTCTTCTAACTATGGAGAAACTTTGAGAATTTAATTATGTTTTATATTTAAATAAGCTCGAGTTCGCCTAAATTGATGTCAAAATGTGAAATTATGCTCATGATTTCGAAAAAATTCATATTGAAGGCGAGGATCTTCAAATGGAAATTAATTATTATATGAAATTAAATGATTACATTAACTCTTGGTGACTAAGGAATAGTTTAGCACAAAACTAAATAACAGGTTCATCCAAACATGCATGTGTTTAGTCATAGATTTTCTGGTCCAAATTTGGTTGAATATGTCAAAAGTTGATTGACAATGAGGGTTCGAGGAAATTGTCATAAATCAACTCAATTTTAAAATTTAAAGTCATCGCAAAAGCAAAACATCTCGCAGTGGCGAAAATACTTAAAAAAAAAACTCCCCAATCTCTTTTCTGCTCAGCTTCTTCATATCATGATTGCCTTGATAATGAGCTTATCTCTTCGCCAATGAAACGTTGATCGAATCAGTACTTGTAAAGGTTAATGGGAGCCTGACGTTATTGAGAGAGTTTCTCGAACGAAATCCGATAATTTTAATAGGGACTCCAAAAATTGATAGCACAGTAAAGTTTTATGAAGAATTTTCATGGCGTATTTGGGATCATAAAAGCCAATTTGAGACCATTCGAAATACACGGTCTAATTTTTGCACTACTTTATAAGCCCGGAATTTTTTTTACAGAAAACGACATAGATCACTTGAATGTCGATGCATGCATATTATGCAGAAATAAACTTCCATGCCATGGTTGGCATATTATGACAATTAAGGCTTTTGTTAGACAAGTGCACAGTTTCTCATCGCAACGATGTCGCATAATTTATAAATAAAGAATTGCCCTGGGGTAAATGTTGAGGATACCATGAAGAATTAAAGGGAGGTTTATGTATTAAATTTTGTATTTTCTTATTTTTCATTTAAAAATTTTCTCATGATAGAACATTCCAAGATATTTTTAGAAGTATCGAGGCTAAGTGAACGAAGATGAGTTGATTTAAGCAACCTCGGGTCGTATACACGACTCAGCGCCTATAACCGCAACAATAAAGACTTATCAGCTGTTCAGTTCCATACCTTATACAACCTAAACATTGTTCCCTAATAGATGAAAATCTCAGCTGGAGTACAAAATAGACTGTACACTCCAATGAACGAGTAAAACTTGGTACAAAGAGTACTGTAATTTTTGCCTATGCGTGCGTCATGCTGAGCTATTTTGGCCAAGAAAAAGGGCGTATCATTGCAACGTAACGAAAGTATGTCACGATTTGGACAACATTATTCATCTATTTTCCAGAGCATATATGTACTGCATTTTTAGGCACTCTTGAGGATAAAGTTTATTCAAGTGTTGTACAATTTATCAAGGAGAACTAGAGCGTGCGTTCTGATTTTTTTCATTTTGGAGTTGAAATATTTCTGTAATGGTGCAAAATGTCACAATAATAGATTTCAAAATATCATTTTAACCATTAAATATTATAACACTAACGAAAAATATTACAATAATGGACAAAAGAATATCTTTTCTGAGATAGCATTGAAATAAAATAATTTCGACGCTGAGCAGAGGTGAAAAACAGAAGACAAATTGTCTAGCTACGCGCCATCTAAAAACGGACCAAAACGACAGGATTCGTCGCAGACTGCAGCAAAAAGACGGTAAGGACATCAAAGATGATGGCAACATCCTGGTGGACCTGACAGCGGAGATTTAGTGAGAGTTGAGCCGATGAAACTTTATTATGAAATATTATTCCTACTTTTAAAGTGTTAAAAACTTATATGTTCTGTGCTAACGTGTTTTCACTTTGAAATCGTAACACATCATATTATTTGCACCAGTTCTTTTGAGAGTTTCAAACACTTTTCCTACACGTAAGTAACGTTGGGAAGTTTTTCGTTAAAATTCAAGTTTAATAACTTCTCTCAGACGTTAGTTTGGACCTTTTCCTAACGAAAAAGCTTCAGCAATGCTTTATTAGAGGCGCCGTAATCCAGCTTTGTGTAGGAGATGTAATTATTAATTGTTATCGTTGCCGTATTTTCCACTATTCTGAATCGCTAATTTCATGCACGATTCTTAGATTATTGTTGTTTGATGGTCTGTTCGTTTCAGTGATAAAATTTGTGCTTTGTTTAGAAAGAATTTTTAATAATTATGCCATATTTTATTTTTTGGAGCTTCAAAGTAATTAAAATTTTCGATTAAAAGCTAAAGTTAAGCTTTCGAAGCTAAAAGTTAAGAACTCCAAACTTTCTGTCTCGGTGCAGTTATTTTTCGTTATTCACGGCTAATAATTTGAAACTAAATTTAGTGATACAAAAAAATTGCTGGTAAATGAATGCTTGCTTTATTGTTGATAAAAATTTTCAGCTTCTAAACAAGACTTTTAACAAACGGATACATGATGAACAAATATGGAGAGCTCAAATTTTCCTCAACAGTTTTGCAATGCAACTAATTCTAACTCAAAACCAATTGAAACCCATGATTTAAATGAAAATGTCATTTCTCGATCAACCTCATAATTTGTATTTTCATCATTTCAGCTCGTGCCCAACTTTTTACAAACAACGCTGAAACTTTTCGCACTTGGAAATCAGATTATATTCTTTACCCCGAACATGGCCAGCGACGGGCTCTAGATCCACGGGGGGGAGAAGCGGTAAAGCCATCGTATTCCCAAGTCGTAGTTGGAATGTGCATCGTTACGATCAGTTAGGACCAGTAAGAGGCAGTAAGCGTCTCCGAGGATCTCTAAAAGGGTGCTCACTGCACCAGAAATTCGTGAGGAGCTTACCAAGAACTTACAAGGAGCCGTCCGACATGGGATCGTATGGGCGCCGCAACATGGATGGCGCCGATGCAGCTCTCGAAATGAGGCTGTAGCCTTGCTAAGATGAGATAATACAGAGCTGCGTTTATGTTATTATACGACAGATTTAGTGCTGCTCAACGTTTATAATTACATGGTAAATAATTTTTATAAAAATTGTGTTATGAATTGGTATCAGCCGTTCAAAATCACTCCATAGAGAGTGAGAGTAATCACTCCTGGTGGCTTCTACAGTAATTTCCTAGTCCGCTTTAAAATAATTGTTTGTTAACCTTTATTATTCATGAGTGTGATGCTTCATGTAAGACACGCAATACGTTTGAATTACGCGTTTTTTACAGTAAATATTACGACGCTACTCATAAAATAATTCACTATTTGATGAAGTAAACTTGGGATAATTGATTCATTTAATCCTGCATAAAGCCTAAAATCTTAAAGCAGAATAAATCTGGGCCAAAATTCATCGAGGATTTGTGCGAAGAAAAACGTCCATATTGAATTTTTCCATGTCAGTTCTTCAGCGCTTTTAATCAAATTTCGAAATAAAAATCCCGCGAGTTTGACCCAGCGATACAAGCCAGGAGGACGTCGAGCGGAAGGAATCAGTCGATGACCATGAGGACCAGGCCATGTGGACTATGACCATGTGGGCCATGACCATGTGGACCATGACCATGTGGACTATGACCATGTGGACCATGACCATGTGGGCCATGTCCATGTGGACTATGACCATGCGGACCATGCCCAAGGGGACCATAACCATGTGGACCATGACCATGTGGACCATGACCATGTGGACCATGACCATGTGGACCATGACCATTTGGATCATGACCATATGGACCGTGGATTTAATAAAAGATTTTAGCACTCGCGTCCAGCATGTCGTGACCAACAACCAATGTGCTGGTCCTGGTCAGATGGCCCTGCATGTCACCTCTAATCCAGTCAGTGAATAAAACAGTCTAACACCATCCGACTCGAATCCGGATTTTCGTGTTTATACAAATGTTAGTAACCACGGGGTTATTCACGGAAACTTAATTATATGAAAGCTCAATAAAAAAGAACTAGTGAAGATGTAATTACTATATAAATTTTATTGAAAAAGACATTACCTGAATTTTTGTATCACTTAGTTTTAAAGATGACATCGGACATTTGTAGGACCCCATCGTCAATGCATTCAGTAAGTCGATTTTTTAAGTTCAGTTCAACTCGCTGAACCATATTGCCGGATATGTTGGCGATAGCTTGGCGTATGTTGTTTTTCGAATCAGGTAGGGTCTTTATATGAGCAGTCATTGTAAACAATTTATTTAAGATAACCGCTCAAAAAATCATTCGGAGCCAAATCGGGTGATCGGGCCGGATTTCCGATCAGGAAGCCGACCTCAAGGGCAAATACGGAGCCATGTACGGAATGCTCGTTGAGTAGCGCTAATGGAACAGCCATTTGAAAGGTACGCTTTGACAGCAAAGGCACGCTGCCTACTTGTCCAATGCATAGTGGCAGCTGAAATAACTGACTAGGCGGGCTTGCCTTTTAATCCCTCCCCGCCTTTCACCTACATCAGGCTGCTTGGCGCGAAAAACAAAGCAGAAAGTTTTCCTGAATCACCCTATATATATCCGTTCAAAAAATCTATTATATATTTCTCGAAAGTTTGCTTGCATGTGCGTTGCCTGGCGTCGTTGGAATGTAGAAGATGCTCGGGCACATTTTCAGGTAACTTATCGGGATATTGCCTGGACCTGAAAAATAACTCCTAGTGAGAGAATTGATAGGCATTGAAAAACTGGGAATAAATGGCTTTACCAAATTAGGAATATAGTTGTAAAAATGTTAATTATAAATTCAATATGAATATTTTACAATGAAATCATTCATGAATTACGAGCTTGGTGTAACTCTCTTCTAGCCAACAATGGAAACCATGGCACTCTATGCAGACAGTTTTTATTTTCGTTAATAATTATTGTGTTTTTTGGAAACCATGGCACTCTATGCAGACTGTTTTTGTTAATAATTATTGTGTTTTATCCCAATACTAAAATTAATAATTCAGCTAATATATGCCCGGAACCATTGTAGCTCTTGCGTCTGTAATTCAGTGCCACTGCAGGAAATCAAATGCCTCATTGTCGCTACCGCCCAGCGAATCTTTATATTGTTCTGTGAAGACCGGAGAAAACAGGAATATTGGGTAGGCATACGTTTTCGTGGTGAAAATATTTTAATTTACATGAATGGTTTCTCGAAAACCATAATTGAATTGAATCTGATAGAATTTTGTAGCTTTGTTATCAGCATCTCCTGTATTATTTGTATCCAAATATGTATGTTTTATGCTCCTGAATCTGAAATGATTGCATTGAATTAAGTTTATCTCTAAAAAAGTAAGAATGGTAAAATATTTTTTATGCTATTAATTATTGAACTCATGGCTAGAAATGAAAATTCTGGGTGGTATCTTTAAGTGTATTAATTATACTCGATGTTTAAGGAGTTGAAGTGAATCTATGCGCATCTCGTTAGTAAATATCTTCATTGGGCTTATGGATAAATTATTTAGTTTAACTTACTTGCAGACATTCATGATGTTTTGTTATTCATAAGCCAGCCACTGACCACGCATATCGCCTCGTGAGGCGTGCATGTAAGTAAATAGAATATTAGTAGAAATATCCGTAGACTATACATTTATCGTCATTGAATAATAATAACTTTATAAATTTTTTATTATCGCACTTTTCAATCGCGCATCGTTTGGTAAAACGGTTCCTCCACCTGTGCTAGAAGCATTTTAAAAGCATTCAAAAATGAAAGTATTGTCCTGGTGCAGTATTAACTGTTTCTATTATTGTTCATTTTATTTCTATTTAGGTCACCCATCAGAAGAAGAGCATTGTGATTACTATTAACTAATTCTTTTATGGGATCCATGGCCATGATCGTCCGAGCATTACATCCCCCCTCCATCGGGATTTTCACTTCTTAACATATTTGCTACGAGATCCGAAAAAAACGAAATCAAGAAGTTTTTATTGAAATGTTACTTACACCAAACTATTCGCTGGATTCTGTATATTAAATCAATATTCTACCTTGTGGAAATTGTTAGCAACTATACCAAACCAAAGTAACTTAAACACAGAAATTTTCAACTCGCGATAAGTGCTACCAGAATATACCCCGTTGTACATACCTGCATGCTACCAGTAATTTACCCCATTGTACCTTCTAGCGTATTACTTAACCCCAAGGTGTATTTCATGGATAGTGGAATATTTTTCCACATAATACATTCTAGAGAATTATTTTACTCCATGGTACCCGCTAAAGGAATATTCTACCCCATATTACCCGCTGGCGGAATATTTACCCCATGGCGCCAGCTAGCGGAATAGTTTACCCCGTGTTACCCTAGCGGAATATTTTACCCCATGGCGCCAAATTGCGGAATAGTTACCCCGTGTTACCCTAGCGGAATATTTTACCCCATGGCGCCAAATTGCGGAATAGTTACCCCATGGTGTTTTCAATATAGAAAAAATAAGATTGATTTTAACCCAAAATATCGAACAAAAAGTTGTACCCAGATCCCAATTAGGGCTTTGTTAGAAGTTGGGCGGCGACGTGCGTCTTTCAAAAGACAAGACACCGTCATCATCAATGTTCGGAAATTCCGTGGCTCATCGTAATTATTTTGAAAATGAGGGGCAGATCCATCGTAAATATTTTGAAGATGCGATGGAGGCTCATAATAGGCATTTTGAAGATGCGATGGAGGCCCATAATGGGCATTTTGAAGATGCGATGGAGGCCCATAATGGGCATTTTGAAGATGCGATGGAGGACCATAATGGGCATTTTGAAGATGCGATGGAGGACCATAATGGGCATTTTGAAGATGCGATGGAGGCCCATAATGGGCATTTTGAAGATGCGATGGAGGCCCATAATGGGCATTTTGAAGATGCGATGAAGGCCCAGCATGAGTATTTTGAAGATGCGATGGAGGCTCATTATTAGCATTTGAAGATATTATAGGTTCGCGATTACAAGCAAATACGCCTTTTAAACTCTTCGTATGGAGGGTAATTAAACAAGTCATTATACTGTAGTGCTTCTGCATGAGCACAAAAGGCTGCATAACATAAACAAATTAGGAACCAGACTTGCCTTGCAGCTCTTCAATGGCAAGAAGTCGGCGAGACAGTGATGAGTGTTTGTGAATATCAAGCAACTTCTTCATTTTACATTTGTGTATTTTGTATTCCATCGGAATTTATTCATGCCTGATTTTTTCCCGGTACATGAAGACTAATTTTTTTAGGAGTATTAATTTAGTAATACTTAGGATTCCATCCGCCTCTCAACGTTAAATTTAAATTTCATAAAATTTATTATATCTTAATAATCTTAACAAATGGTAATATATTCAGATGTATATACATACATATGATAATCATTCTAACTAAATTAAC
The DNA here is from genome assembly GCF_000764305.2 of Hyalella azteca. Taxonomy (NCBI): domain Eukaryota; kingdom Metazoa; phylum Arthropoda; class Malacostraca; order Amphipoda; family Hyalellidae; genus Hyalella; species Hyalella azteca. Next base: position 123,392 of record NW_025935820.1, on the reverse strand, counting down.
TAAGTTCGGCTGTATGACTTAATTTTTCTCTTTATTTTCCCAGCTAAGGTTTGACAAGAAATAACATTCATTTGTACAGATAAAAACTGACATTCCTCAGCTGATGTTACATGTGCGCATATTATTTAATAAAAACACATCGTGAACACGTATTGAATTGAGTTTGTAAATTGCATGTAATTCTTCCTAAATTTTTGTGCCTTCACCGATATTTATTTCTACCGAGCCTCATAACGCGTGGAATTCTAGTTCTATATCAGCTTTCAGTAAATGGATTTAATTTAATGATAAGGTCACTTAAAAGTAAGCAATAACTATAATTAGCCTTCTTTCAGTTATGCAACATGCTTTTGCACGCAAATTTTGCTCTCGTCTGTCATGCGTGATTTTCAACCACAAGTAGTGGCTTGTATCAACGAGCGAGATGTTATGACTTTCATCTCACTTCAATTTTCTGTGTCATTCGTGGGCATAAATCCGCGCCCGCGGACAAATCCCTTCACCCACCATGCCGTATTTCAAAGCTTCACTATATTTCCCGTATGCAGACGTGCTGCTTCAAATCTAGATGCTCGATCTCACTAACCAAGCGGCTCAGGGATGAGACCTCAAGTTAAACACGCCGCACCATGCGTCGAATTCAATGAAGTAGAAGCTGCTTTCTGCTGCCAGAACTTATATGGCAGCTATAGAGAGTAAGGTGACATTACAGTATATATAATGTAAGAAGTCCTATAATTAATTGAATCATATGGCATATTGAAACTTTTTGTTTACAGGTTATACTGGTATATTGAAAATTTTTAAATTTATTTTATAGTAAAAAAATTAATACAATATTCATCCTGTTTGCTCATTTATCTCATACGTCCTTTGACAATAGCATAATTAAATAGTCAACAGTAGTTTAATCATCATGAGTGCGATTTAATTTTATACAAGTTTTACGGATCCCGCAGATTTTCTGAAAATGTTTTTATTTCATATTTCTCTGATTGCTTGAATTGAACCTTGATGAATCATGGTCTACACGGCAACCAAAAATCCAGGAAATTTCAATAGAAGAGTAATAGAGTTAAAGAAATGTATAGCTATCAATTGGAACAGCAAAATACTGTTAGTGATGATTTCTATTGCGTTGCTCAATATTTTTGAGTCTGAAAATCGTCTATTGCTGCACAGGAACGACGATAATTAACGTCACCTCAGGCGACGTCGAATCTCGCTTCGTATTTGATTGAATTGCGGCAAAGCTCATCGGAGAAAATTATGCCTTGCAGGACTTACCCGATTGCAAATCTTTGGTGGATTATTGGTGATGAAGTCAATGGCGATCGAATAAATGTCAGCCACCCATATTTTTAATACTGCAGTGAGAAAAATTCTAATATTCCGGAGTATAAGTAAGCAAAGTGCGTGCAACCTTGTACCTGGAAAAAGTATCAATATTCTGAGGATTCAAAAATTCAAAAAATTGAGATAAGATTATAAAGATATTCATGTCGATTTATGCCTTCATTGGCAAATATCTTTTTCTCTATAGGTAATTGTCGCTACTTTTACTGTATTTTACCAGACATATTGCGAGAATTGCACCAAAAATAGGCTTATGGAATGCGTTAAAATCCTTGTTTATGAGGCAGTGGCACAACTTTATAGAATTTTACATATATTGCTTTTATCAACAATTATAGGTTAGAATCTTGTCATCACAGCTGCTAATGATATCGCTTAAAACACATCTGCTCTCCCTTGCAGATACAATTTATTTATGAAGTCAAAATTAAACATTTTTTCCAAAGAATTTTTCTCGTCTTGAATTTCTAAGCATAAAAAAGTTTAAATTAGCTTACATGCGTTCAGTAAATTTGGACCCGATAGAAATGCTACAAAAAAGGTTTTGATTGCCAAAAAAAAAAACAATATGATATACACTGATCAGACATCAGTGTCTCTACCCTAACAAAATTTGGGGTATGCTTCAGTTTCCGCCCCAGAGTTGCTATGTTAGCGTTAGAGTTATTCTGGCTCTGGTTGGCCAGCTGATCATAATCAGCGACTAGTCAGAACCTCCTTGCCGATTTTATAGTCTCCTGAGAGTAGGGAAAGAGTTGGCAGAATAAGGACCAGGCGCTTCCCTATCAAAATTTTGAGTTGGTGGCGACCCTGAATTAGGAACCGCCTAGGACTCGGACCGAACGCAGATCAGCTTCTCTATGTCTGCTTTTTGGTCTACATTCCGGTCCCCGAATCAGACAGCTACAAGCACCTGGTACTTATTCTGCCAACTCTTGCCCTGCTCTCAGGAGACTGTATAAAGTCGGCAAGGAGGCCGGATCTGACTAGTCACTGATTGCGAACAGTTGGCCAACTGACCCAGAATACCTCTTACGCGAACATAGCAACTCTGGGGCAGAGGCTGAAGCATACCCCGAATTTTGTTAGGGTTTTAGCTGTCTGATTCGGGGACCGGAATGTAAACCAAAAAGCGGACATAGAGAAGCTGATTTACGTTCGGTCCGAGTCCTAGGCGGTTCCTAATTCAGGGTCGCCACCAACTCAAAATTTTGATAGGGTAATAACATTTTTTGGCATATAAAAATTCAATGCTTACCGCAAAATATCTCCGAAAAGTCGAATATGAGTATCGATTCCATTTTTAATTTCATTCGTTTTTTTTTATTTTAACAATAATTTATTTGTATAATAAACGTGATTATTAGGTAACATAGATTTATTTTCACCGATACTCCCACCGATATTTTTATTTTTATCTAAACAGTTCATAAAGTACGGTAGCCACCCAAATTTATGAATCAATATTCGGTTGCTCAGTTTATCCGTTTTCACCATTTTTAAGATATGTTGTATCATTCTTTGGCTGTAACAAATATAGTTTACAATTTCATCCTGATATTCAAGGGGTCTCTCAGTTCAAATACCAGCACACGTGAAATTTGACTGGTGAGATCGAAAGTCTAGCTTGCATTTGCCCATTATGAACACATTTCTGCTTGATTTTTTGAATTCCTTATTAACATAACTCATTCTTATGTCCTCAACAGAATTGGGCATTAATTAAAGTTCTGACCATTCAAAGAGCAAAAAATTACGAATTGAGTAATTGGAATGAGCCATTGAATTTATATAATTAATGTCTCAATGATCCTATTGAGATATACTGAGCAAACAATCAAACATATCAAACGTCTTGCAATCAACAGGAAACAGTGTCATCGATTTCCGGAGTCCATTGGGGTTTTGTGTTATTTGGTAATGAATGGGAATAATCCTGTAAATTATGTATTTTCACGTTGTTTGATTGATCAGGGATGTGTTTCTTAGAATTCGTACATGATATTTAAGAATAACATGCCTATGTCAATGAAATAATTGGTAGAATTGGAATGACATTACAACTTTAGCTTGGATGAATAACTATACCTGAATTCTTTTCTTAAATGATATATCCACCGTTGGATTTCGTTTTATATTTCAGATATATTGTTTAATTGGTATTTGGTGTAACGCAAGCATGGCGTTAATCGTGCATTCAAGTGTTTATTTCAAACCATAAAGGCAGACGCAGATGAGACGTGATAATTTATCAACCATTTTTTCATGTCGTGTAGGAATTTCTAGAAATACATCTTCACCAAAGGAAATACACAATTTTCTGAGTCATTAACGATAACTAGAGTAGATAAATGGCTATTTCATTTTGAATGAGTTATTGTATCTAATGAAATTATTCGTGTAGAATCATCAACAATGAGAAAATATAGAATAGTGCATTCATCGGTGATTGTTTACGTGTGTGAAATTCCGTGAAATTCCAAAACCTCGTCCAGCACAGCATTATCCTGGGCCTATACTTTCAAAAAAGTTAAGAGATCGTAAGTTCATCAGCCAATCATTGACGGCCTTTCAAGCAAAATCCCCCAATCTTAGACATGAAAATAGAGCTTATAAGTACCTATGTTCACTTAGCGAGTTTTGAGAGTATGGCCCCTGGACTCCAGCTCTCGCCATTCATCTGGGAGCGGCCGTTCTGTCTGGGGTCTGATAACATATTAGGCTCTTTTTAAAAACCCCTTTAGGACACGCTAAGCTTTTCCCTCGGCCGCAATATTAGGGCTTGCCAACAGAAAATTATGCAAATTTTGATGATGAAGGGCCTAAAGGCCGCCCACGAGGCCGAGCAAAAACATCGTGCTTTTCCGAAGAAGGTTCGATAGATGTTGCTCTCGAAATGAATAAGAATTAGGCAAGGGTTGCTGCTCAAACTCAGAATGAAATTCATTTCCTAATTAAATCTTAATTAATATTCCGCTCTATCTATTTCTAGTAAGATTCCATAAATATTTTAAAGATTTGCATGAAAAAAATCGTATCGATAGACATTTTCCTCTGAGAATTATTCCCAATTAAGGCCAGCTATGATATTGAAATTTTCTTATCTCTAGTTATTGAACTTTCTTAATTGTTTTTTTTAATCACCCAAGTCATAAATACATGCACAAATTGAAGCTCAAACTTCTGATTCTTCACCTCCTTTTTCGCACTTTTTCTCTATTAATATCTAGGGAATCAAAAACCATTAACACTCAGAAAAGTTTTTAGAACATATCACTCGGTGAGTATTTGAGACTCAAATAATAGAAAATCAAACTTTTTAACTTTAATCAACGCGTCGTCTGCCTGCAGGAACCCAAAAACTATATATTTATATGGACACGATTTTCTAGCTACGCACGATTTTCCAATGCTTCTCGCATTTTTCTGGAGACTGGCTGGAATTTGTTGAGATTAAATGATATTTGTAGATGTGAAAAACTAAAAAGCTTTTGGTTTGCATACCATTCAAATTTTGAAGAAAAAAAATTTAACAGCATTGAATTTGTCTATTGTAAAGACGAATACCGAAACTGCTTCAAATGATTTTACAAGTAAAGTGGAAGATGAAAAATGAACTGCGAACGACAATAGTCCGACCTTCACCAGGAAAGAAGATGAAGTTTTTTTTGGGGGAGAATAGAAATCCTTCTCGGAGAGTTGCGTCTTTCTTTGGGGCATTTAAGAGCACCTTCTTAAAAAATCGAATTTCTTCTGGTGGAGTTCATTTGAGCTCACGTGAAAAATACGTTCCATCATCAGCCCTGGGAATGGGTGGAAATTTTTCGCTCTGAGTTGCAAGAATTAGTGAAAGCTCGGCCAAGTTCCTGTTAGTGGTGCTAGATGAAGTTCTAAATATCAAGCGTAAATCTACACCAAAGTTCCCTTTAGGAAATCTTTGAATGTTGATTGAGAAGTGTAGCCGAAATTCGAACATGAGCCAATATTTCAGCTCGAGACTCGTCTAAAATTTTACGCGTTGTACGTTTTATTGTGAATTTTTATCGTAGGAGAAACCAGTGTGGGAGTAACTCTTCAAATTTCGTGTAATTGTGATGTTCATAATTATCTATCGAAACTCTAAATTTTTTCATGTTTAACATCCAGTTTGAATATCAAACTGTTATCGTTATCTTAAAAAATAAGAAAACTTTCTTACGAGTATACGAATAATAATTATTGTGTTTTCAATTATAGATCCTGCTTTGAATAAAAAGATATGAAAAAAATTAGAACGAATATACCCCTTTTTCGTATGTGTTGCATTTATTTCCCTACACATAACATCCTAATAAATTGTTAATTCTCATGAAAAATTTAATTAACGACCATTCTCGGATTCCTCCAAAAGATTGTTAAAGCTCTTCTAAATCACGCGTCATATTTTCGAGTGAATTGTTTCGCTGCTGCAGCTGAGGAAGTGACACGAAATTCTTCGGAAGTGACACGCAACTCTTCATGTTTGTCGTCGTCAACAGCTTCATGGCAAAGAGTTTGCTCTCGTCGCATTCACTATTCATCAAACTATACACGGCATCGTTAGCACGCTCGATTTTCCATGTGCAACCGTCCAAATGGTCTTACTTTTTGGTGCAGAAATCTGGAAATATCAGAAATTTAGCCCTAAAACTTCATTTTACGACGGCAATGAAATCCATGGAAGAAATTTTTTATGCTTTTGTGAGCGGCGTTAGCATGGAAGGAATTGCATTACAAAGTTTAAAGTGCAGTGTGGGAAATTTCCTACAGTTGCTTAATTTTGTGCATTCCTTTAACATTGTTTCGCTAGAATACGATTATAGTTTTAGTTCAATCTAGGGTAAGTTTAATGTTAGGGAATTTTAGGTCAGTGCCGAGTTGACTGAAAACAAAAAAAAATATAACTCAGTACTCACTGCAGTGAGTGACAGAGAGCGCATTTTCTCGTCGACGAAAACTTAAGGTCACGGACAGACAGACAGACAGACGGACGGATGGACATGGCGAGCACAATAGTGCATTTTTTCCATAAATGAGAAAATGCGCTAAAAATTCGCACTGTGACATCGCCGTAATTGCACCTATTATTGTTATCTCCAGCCAGCCTGTCGTCTGCTACCGCTACTTCACGTGAGTTGGAGCAGCATCCACAGTTGAAGTTAAATAATTAAAGTTGAATTATTATAAATTAGAAGTCTGGAGCATCGTTCACGATAATTAAGCAAAGATTTAAGCGAACTTAACAAAACGAACGAATATTGGGCACTCTAACGTAAGTATGGCCCGTGGGGCCACACTTTCAAAACTTGCCAAGTAAACGTAAGTACTTACGCTTTATTTGCTTGTCTATGACTGGTGAATTTTGCTTGAAAGGCCGTCAATGATTTGCTGGTGAACTTACTGTCTCTTAAGCTTTTTTTTTTTGAGAGTATGGCCCCAGCATTCAGCCCCAAGTCTAATTATCTTTCTTGTTCTGTGATTTATCTATTACTTGGTTTGAGCGCCCGATATTCGTTCGTTTTGTTTAGTTCGCTCAAAACTGGTCTTAATAATCGTGAGCGATGCTGCAGACTTCAATTTTTTAATTTATAATAATTCAACTTTAATTATTCAATTTCAAGTAGATGCGGCTTCCATACGCCAAATCCCTTTAACTTGAAACTTATTTCAGCGAACCAATCTTCAACTTTTCTAACTTTATTAATGTCTGAATCATCCACCTTCTACTGATTCCTTCTATTTTCGATAAATTCAATTCTTCCCCAAAGTGCGTTAGCACACTGAGTGGTAATTTGATCTCGGGTGAATAGATTTAATTTAGTATAACCTCATTTGAACTTACGGTTTTCAATTATTGGATGAGTTTTTTATTTTTTTCCTGTGATCCATTCATTCAAATTAGCCTCATTTTTCACATAATGAACCGCAATCCTATGGTGCGTAGCTGGCGGCGACGAAGCCGCTTCGACTTACATCTGTTCCCGTTGTTCTCTACCAGGCAAACGACGTTTAATCAACGTTGAAATAAACGTTGATTGAATCAACATTGATTAAACTCTTTTTCAACGTCGTTCGCCTGTTGTGGATCGATCCCTTGACGCACTTCCAGCCCTTTATTCGCGCTTGACTTTTACTTTTGATGAAACGAATCCGTCCCGCGGCTCCAAGAATACAAGCATTCTAGATTTCAAATTCAATTCACTCCTCGTTTCAATAAATTTTCATAACGTTCGACTTGCTTCACCACCTCCAGTTAAAATAAGATTGAATGAAATTTTCATAGTGCTCACGTATTATTGTATATTACTCAATCCCTGGGAGTTTTCTTCTTAGTCAAAATGAGTTAATTTACCGAAACATTTTAATAAACTTTATGATGGGAATATTCAGAAAAAACCTACAAAACTAGATCAGCGCCAGGATTCCTAAAACAAAAAAGTTTCCACTGAAACACCACCGTAACACCGCCTATAATTTTGATCTCCAGCCAGGCTAGACTAATAGAACTAATTAAATTTGAAATAAAGTTAATAATTTGAATATATTAATTAAATTTAACGGCCAGGTTTGAAATAATTAACCACATGATCCGTCATGCACAGATCTAGCAAAATGTCTGGGACCAAAACACAGCGTTGTAGGACGAGCGTCAATTTTTATGAAGGGTTGGAACTAATTAAACACATGGTACGTCATGCTGAGATCTAGCAAAATATCTGGGACCAAAACACAGCGTTGTAGGACGAGCGTCAATTTTTATGAAGAGGGCAATGTCTCTCAGCTCGCCAAAATTCGCCATATTTGCTGAGCATTGCGATCCACCGCGCCATGTGCAGCAGCCATCAGCGATTGCCACGAACTTTACGGGCACGTATCGTGGATACAAAATGCCGTAGATCTTTATGGTTATGGGGCAAAAATGTTTTATACGCAATAAGGGTTGATTATACGCAATGAGGGTTGATTATACGCAATGAGGGTTGATTATACGCAATAAGGGTTGATTATACGCAATGAGGTTTGATTATACGCTTTGAGAGTTGATTACACACAGCCGGGATGGCACCAGGGCTGGAATTCTTATATGTATTATAATGAGGGTTGATAACACAAAGCTGGAGCTGCGTGTTCGGAAAAAGTAGTCACTATACGCCTCGACGACTTATATTATGAGCTATAGTTTGATTATAATTATAGGTATCCGGGAGCAATATTGCGCAAAGGTGATTGATATTACGTAGCGTGGACTTATTTTACTCGTACAACTCCAAGTTCCCAAAGCTGCTCTGACTTTCATTTAAATAAATATAGTGGCGTTATATTTCTTCATGTTTGCAACTAGAACGAATTTGTTGAGAGAAAAATACACCAAAAATTTGAACATCGCGTTTGCACTTTGCTTTTATCAGCACAGCAATGACTTGAAGTACGGGAATTGGAGCCGTTGTTACAATTTTAAATTAAAAATTAAATTAATTATCGAGTGACAATAGTTTGCCAAAATTAAGTTCATGATCGTCATTTATATGGAAATTTGTCACTTGCGCGTAGAAAAATGCATGTGGTGATTCCTTTCACTGTGATTTTTATCATTATGCTAAAAATACAACAATAAATTTTGGGAGTAAGTGCCCAAAATTTAAGACGAGGCATCAAAGTGCAGTGAGCTCGCAACGAAGTGTCACCGCGGCAGCAGCACTCTGCGACCAGTGATGGTCCTACGAACCATTAATTCTGATCTCGTTCCTATCCGTTGAGGTTAAAGTCGAGGTTGAAGTTTTACAGTTTACTCTTGAGACTCAACACGATGATCATCCTTCACTCATATTATAAAACTTTCAGTGACGAACAAGGACAAATGCTAATATAAAATTATAGGGCTGACTTACGCAGTCATTTATTAGCTTAAAATGCACGTAAAAGAAGCTTTTATTGACATACCTGGAAAATGTCGGAGCAGCTTTTTCATAATCTGGTTTCCAACAAGTATGATTATAAATTTATTCATTTTCAGGTACGTCTTTGTTATCCATAAACTTGTCCATGTCAAAAATAATTCAGGCGGAAAAGTTAAAATTAACATGAAAAATTATTCAGGGACTGGGAATGTCTGTTCATATTAACTTTGTCTTCTAGATAGTATAATTTAGTTTCATTTGTTTATTAATGAGTAAGTTGAAAATTCTGGTAGTTCGAAGCTCTGAAATTGAGTTAAATGAATCAATATAGAAAATTTAAAAGTTTTTAATTGAAAGATAAGCTGGGAAGAATATATAGCCAAAATTACTACGTCCACGAACGGTGTTTGGGAAGATCCATTAATTCTTCCTCGTCATAAGCATGGAAAACAAACCTTGATTATGCAGCCTTATTGCTTTCAAGGCTACAATTTATCATCATTCATTCATCGTAAGTAATAAGTGAGTTATTATCGCCCAATAAGTCATTAATCTGACGTTGAGGTGACGGATGATAGCGGCAGGGAGCGCCTATTTAAATTGGACCCACAGGCCGCGGTCGATACTCTGAAAACGATTTGAAAAATTACCGCCAAATTAAAATGCAATTAACTTGTATTTTTCGACATATGATCGGTGATTGGTCGCAAATTTTACGATATGCTAATGATATTTGATTATCTTATGCATTATCATTATAATGATCAAATGTTAGGGTAAAGATATCTGTGAATGATAGAGTTAGTAGCACCGCTTTGAGTGAACGATAATCATGGATGAAGCGATATGGACTTCGATAGAACGACAATAATGGACGAAGCAATGTTTATTAACTTTTGACGATGAGGTAAGCAATTAAGGATAACCGGCACACTACTATTCAAACAGTTTTTTTACCCAGAATGCAATTACATACTTACATTCAAAAATAATTTCTTTAAAACAGTGGAGGAAGCAATATTTAAAAATATGAATTATTTTAAAGCTTCATCCATAACCTTCAAGGGAGTGCATACGTTATTGTTAGGGGACGCAGCGCAATAGTGTTTTATTACGGTTAGGTATTCTGGTTTTTTGGTTTAAGTCACCTCGGACGTGACCTCGTTCAGATATGTTCTGCACTTATTCATTGCTGTGTGATCCACCACGGAGGTACGCGTGACTTTATACTTGGTCTGTTGATTTTTGTGAAAATTTTCTGACTCAATTCAGTGTTGGTGTTAAGAGCTGTTTATGATTATGATTATCAGTCTGTTATTCATCTTTTTTGAGTTATATTCTGCTTTTGTTGCTCAAATACTGCTGGTTCTAAATTCTCGTTTATTTTTTAATTTCAGAAAGACTCCGAATCTTGAGTCCAAAATAAGAACTAGAGCAAAGAAAAGACGCGGCTAACTTCTTGACTTTATTTGTATATGTCTTTTGTTATTATAGTGTTCATTTAACATTTCTATTCATCCTTTGTTTACCACTATACCCATGACATTATATTTAAAAATTATCATATGTAAGCATAACTTGGCGCCATTTGAGCACATGAACCTAAATACATTTGTTGCTCAAATTTAAATTGTGCTTGGAGTTTGCTCCCAAGATGCAGTCAACGATATACACTTGGAACTGACTTGCAGCTCAGGTCTACATGACTCGACAGTTTATATTACACTTGGAACTGACTTGCAGCTTCAGGTCTACATGACTCGACAGTTTATACGATTTTAGACTCGCGCTGGAAATGCAAACACGAAGACTGTTTTACATCCTTGTTTGCATAGACGAGTATTTTACGCCGCCATGGACAGCACTGCATTATGCGGACGCCGACAACTCATCCGTCTTGTCCATTGGCCGCTATCGGCTACACAGGCTCCTGATTTCCGACTTGAAACTCCCAAGCTCGAAGGCAATAAATCCTCGAAAACACAGCACAGTGAAGACGCTCTCCAGAGGTCTTTTGTTGGGCGGGAGACTTCCGTGGATTTATGACTTTCCCATTGTTGGATGCCTCATTATTATTCTGGACTTGGCCCGTGAACGTTGTTGGTATAAGGAACAGAATTGAGATCATTCTTCAAAAATTCTTTGTGGTGCCAAAATGTTAAAATTAAGAACTTTGATTCAATATAATTCGAAATTCCTACATTTAAAATTCCGAAAATATTATTCATTTAAATTTGTTGCACATTGAAACGAGAACGAAAAGAAATCGTTTCATATGTGAAACGAAATTTTGGTTTCATTCTTAGGTAAATGTTTTTTATTTTCCAAGATTTAACCTGATTTTTCCAGATTATTATTGGTAAGTCTACAAATTTACGAAGGAATAAATGAATATTTTTCATTTAATGGACTTTGAGAACAAGGATTTTACGAATCAATAGAATAATAATTAATCTATTTACTGTCCAAATGATGACACATGTTCTCACGTACAGCACGAGCTGAGAGCACTACACTATCACGCCCTCTTGCCTAGCCAAACTAGGTCAATATGACCGGAAGAATTAATTGCTGATTATCGAGAGGTTGTGGAATAAGCGTGAATCATGGAATAATATTATTGTCTAAAGTGGAAATAAATTCCGTTATATGCTAGCATATATGCACATTATAGAAGAAAAGTGTGCGTAATTACTTTCTTATTTTTTCAATTAAATTTATTTTCAAAAGACAACCTATTTTCACTTCACAAATGATCCAATTTTACTTGTAGCGTTTAGTCTGCTCGAACTGCAAGTTCATATAGAATTTAAAAGCAAAGAACACGTCTAGAATATTCACCAAATATACATGGAAGCGTTTCGAAGACTAGTTTTTGAAAATTCATGTACAATCAGCAGTGAAAGTTCAAATATTTGCAAAAAAATAGGTTTTAAGTTTTAATACTTATCCTGTATGCTTGGATATTCACTACTGATTTTTCGTGCATTCCCAAAAATATTTCTAACTAAGTATGGAGCTGGTCTCCAAAACGTTTTCAGAAAAATATAATAAAATTATTTGGAGTTTTCTTTACTTTTAAATAATTGATAAGACTTTGGAGAAAATTAAAAAATGGAGAATAAATATACATTTGTATAATGAACACTTGCAGGTCTATCCTCAAAACAAAACTTCCAAATCTCTCTCAGAAATTTTTCAGGCCTACATCTAAACATTAAAAATTTTAAGTTTATTATTTTCGAAAACTTAGGACAATGTATAACAAATATTTTTCATTTAGGTAACTCAAACTGTGATATCTAGAGTATTTTATGTTATGCTTCGTTGCTTACATATATAAATCATAATATACATATACATATACTGTATAAACATACATATAAAATACATATATAAATCATAATATATAGAACATATATACATATATAAATCATTAGAAATCAAATTGCAGAAATTTATTCGTAATTGAAAACTTCCACTTCAATAACCCTAAGGCGCTGACAAGCAGGCGGTGCAGTTTAATGAAGCAGAAGCCTTCAGGTCCAAAGCTTCAGGTCTATCGAGCCAAGCAGTTAAGGAACAGTATTCTGCAAACACCAAGAACAACGAATAAACTTAATAAATTTTCAACTGTCTTCGTTTTTTTCTCGCTTTCACATCAATTATTTTTGTTTTTTCTTTCGCTTCTACATCAATTATTCTCGTTTTTCCCTAGCTTTTACATCAATATCACTCATTGGAAGTGACTCCTCAAAAAGAATAAAAAAAATAAAAGCAGTAAAGAGATTTTCCTCCCTAAATATTAGGGTCATATAAGCAATATTGTGTAGATGCTTTACACGTTAAAGGCTAACTACCTCAAAAAATATGATAATAATGCAGAAACAATTATCGAATTTAGTAAGCTTAATATTAGTGTATAATTAATTAATATTTCCTCGTCCTGTTAGGGGAGGCCGTGTAATACATTTTTGATACGTAGTTAGGTCATTGGTATTTCTAATTTATGTTTTGAGTCATCTCTGACGTGACCTCTTGCACGCATGCTATGTTCTCCTTCATAGTTTATTCATCGTTCATGGAGGTATGTGATAGTAGTTGATCTGTTTATTTTGTAATAATTATGTGCAGATTCAGAGCCGGTTTTTGTTAAGTTATTGTGAATATTATAAATGTTAGTGTATTAATTAGTTTTTTGTGTTATGATTTGCGTTGTATCCTATTTTGTTAGTTCGATGAATACCTGTCCTTAATTTGTTCATTATGTATTTATCAGATAGGCTCTAAATCTTGAATTCCTTAATCCTAAGGGGATGCAAACTTAAGACTCGATCTCATTGTAATCGACGTGAGCTAAAGAAAGACAAGGTTTATATTCTTATATATTTTGTATTCGTATTTGTCGTTTATTTATCATTATAATTTTAATTTACCATTTTCATTTATCCTTTGTTGCCAAGTATACCCACGACAATACAATTAAATGCCAGTGGGAATGAAACAGACGTGAACGCTGTTGATACTTCGCTTTTTTCAGTAAACGAAGCCTATTTTTAATAAACACATATATTATTAAAAATATTATTTCACATATGGCTTTCTGAAGCTGACGAAAATCATTGTTAGGAATTTGCTCAACCCACCAAAGTTGTAGCATTGTACAAAAATGTCAAGCTATTTTTCAACTTTCATTAAATGTTTCACATGTTGACGATTCTTTATTCATTCTCCTTCAAAAAATTCAACAGTTTACAAAATTACAAACAATATTAAAAATCCAGATTATTAACCAATATCTGAATAAACTTTTTTTGTCTATTTGGATCACCCAAAATCCCATGGGTCGTCGCCATGTTGGGCACCCTAACAAAATTTTTACATCCAGCCAAAGCTCATGCGGAGGCGCGTTCCATTAATATCTCCAAGTGCTTCCTTCTGTCCACTGGAAAATATTTTGCCTTGCCAGGCTTAGTGTCTGGTCAAGCCTAAGAAATTTACCAGGACGCGAAGAGTGGCCGGGGCCAAAGATGCCTCAGCGCCCTAAGCGGCTTATGGAGAACTGTAGCTTGCCTTAGGCAGGGACTCGTGCAGAAGTGTTGCTTCACTTAGATGTATGAGTGACTGTTGTAGCCTCTCTTATATATAAGAGTGACTGCAGCGTCTCTTATATATAAGAGTGACTGCAGCCCCTCTTATACATAAGAGGGGCTGCAGAGTCTCTTATATATAAGAGTGACTGTAGCCTCTCTTATATATAAGAGTGACTTCAGAGTCTCTTAGATATNCCCTGTCTCTTATACACATCTAGATGTGTATAAGAGACAGATATTAGAGTGACTGCAGCGTCTCTCTCCTAGATATATTGAGTGACTGAAGCCTCTCCTATATATATGAGTGACTATAGCATTTCTTAGATATAAGATTTAGCTTCGCTTAGATACATGATTTGCTGTACTCTCTCTTAGATATAGTACGATTGACTGTAGCCTATGATAGATATACGATTAACAGTACCCTCTCTTGGATGAAAGAGTGAATTTAGTCACTCTTAGATATAAGATTAACTGTTACCTTTCTTAGATGTACGTATGACTGCAGTCTCTCTTAGCTGTATACGATTGATAGTGCCCTCTTTTGGATGAAAGAGTGAATTTAGCCTCTCGTTGGTTTATCAGCAACAGAAGCCTGGCATGCGTTGGAAATGAGTAGCAGGGAGAGCTATTCTAAAAAAGAAATATTGGTGTGATGAGCTATGCTTAGGAATACCATATGGAAAGCTATTGAAAACTTTAGTAGTACTTCACATTCAGCTTTTGGAAATAGGGACATATCATCGCTTTTGAATTACAAACGTAAATAATTTTTAGCCCTATTCCAGTGAGGCCAGCTACCGAACACTGAAGAAGTTAAAAAATGTAAGCGCTTAGAATATTCTTAATTTAGCGATAACTGGGAAAGAAATATGCAATGCGAAAAATAACAAAAGGCGAAAGTTGAAAAATGAGGGATAAACGATGAAAAAAATTCTGAAGAAACGATCACTGAGATAAAGAGATAGGTACCACGAAACATAACAAAATGCATTAGTTGAAAAAATATAACTCAGTACTCACTGCAGTGAGTGACAGAGAGCGCATTTTCTCGTCGACGAAAACTTGAGGTCACGGGCGGATGGACAGACGGACGGACAGACAGACAGACGGACATGGCGAGCACAATAGTGCATTTTTTCCATAAATGAGAAAATGCGCTAAAAATGAGGGCTAAGCGTTAAAAATATTCGCAAGGAGCGATCACTGCGAAAGAAATTGAAGGCACAGCTTGTCGAGCAATAAGCTTCTCAGGAGCGACGTGCAACGTGATGAGGCAGCACCGGAAAGTTTACCTGAAATTCACGAAATTCGTGAGTGAAAATCAGGTAAAATGAATGGAGCTGGCGGTGACGCGGAAAGTTAAATAATTCTTTGACCAAAATTTTAATGCAAAGATTAAAATGCCCTAGAAACTGGTATAATAAGAATAATTAATAAGTGTCCTGTTAGAGTTCGCACTATAAAGTAAGGAAAAAAAGTGTTTCTCAAGCTAGAACTAAAAAATGCACGAGTCGTCCCTGCCCTAGAACTAATGCTAAGAGAATACATCAAACACTAATACGACAAAATGCGTTACTCGAGTCCGTCCTAAAACTTACGCGAAAAAATACATCGAAATGAGATGCGTTATGTTACGAGCGCCAGAAAATGTGCCAATATCATTGCTCCGAAAATCTTTTTAAATAAAACCGCTCAGTTCTTGGCTTAGAAATAGTCTAAAAAGTAAAACTTTATTCAATGCTTGGAAAAAAAAAGATTACAATATCATACAATTCTACAGCCAATAGCCAATCCACAATCCAACAGTTCGACTTAAACGCGATACCAGTAAATCAATGCCGCAATAACGATTGTAAGAAACAAGTTCGATGTAATATAAAATAAATCAATTACAATGAACATACGCCATTTTTCAGCACTAAAAACGGGTACGATAAAAATGAGATCCTACTCTATTCGAAAAAATCAAATATAATAATAAAATTACACACAAATCTTAACCCTGAAATAAACGAATGCAGTAAATACTCATTCCAATGTTTACTACAACGTCACGATATCATGTATCCAATTGCATAAATGACAGAACAGAATCATAACGCAATCATTATTTTGTACAGCAACAGTAAGTCAGTCCATGAATAAGAAGCAGGATATCCAAGAATTCAGCAGTATATCATTTGTCCATCAATAAGAATTCTGTTGATAAGTAAGAAGTTTGTCCAGCAGTACGATGTCTGTCCACCAGTAGAACGTCTGTCCATCAATATGAAGTTCGACGATAAATAAAAAGCCACTTCATCAGTAAGAAATCTTTTCCATTGAAGTTTATCCAGCAGAAAAAAGTCTATCAACCAATAACATTTCATTGAATCAATATGGAGGCAAGCGACGGGGAAGAATGAGAATGCGGTCGGTGGTCTGCCGCGACTCTCAAGGCGCGCCTCGGTCTCGTCCTGGTCTGCTGCCACTAGCAAGGCGCGCCTCGGTCTCGTCCTGGTCTGCTGCCACTAGCAATTCGCGCCTCGGTCTCGTCCTGGTCTGCTGCCACTAGCAAGGCGCGCCTCGGTCTCGTCCTGGTCTGCTGCCACTAGCAATTCGCGCCTCGGTCTCGTCCTGGTCTGCAGCCACTAGCAAGGCGCGCCTCGCCTGTAGCCACTAGCAAGGCGCCCCTCGGTCTCGTCCTGGTCTGCAGCCACTAGCAAGGCGCGCTTCGGTCTCGTCCTGGCGACCGTCCTTCGCAAGATGCACCTCGGCGGCCGCAATGCTAGCCTCGGTCTCGTGTCGTCAGCGGCGCCGCTTCAAAAGATTTCTCGATTTGGCCAAAGTTTCGATATTGCGGCGGCAGCTTCGGGGATTGCGTGGCCACTGACAAGTGGTGGCTCGGCTAGTGATGCTGGTGGTGTGTCTGGTGATGCTGGTGGTGTGACTGGTGATGCTGGTGGTGTGACTGGTGATGCTGGTGGTGTGACTGGTGATGCTGGTGGTGTGACTGGTGATGCTGGTGGTGTGACTGGTGATGCTGGTGGTGTGACTGGTGATGCTGGTGGTGTGACTGGTGATGCTGGTGGTGTGACTGGTGATGCTGGTGGTGTGACTGGTGATGCTGGTGGTGTGACTGGTGATGCTGGTGGTGTGACTGGTGATGCTGGTGGTGTGACTGGTGATGCTGGTGGTGTGACTGGTGATGCTGGTGGTGTGACTGATGATGCTGGTGGTGATGCTGGTGGTGTGACTGGTGATGCTGGTGGTGAGGCTGGTGATGCTGTTGATGCGACTGGTGATACTGGTGGTGTGACTGGTGATGCTGTTGGAGTGACTGGTGATGGTGGCGGTGTGACTGGTGATGCTGGTGGTGCGACTGTTGATGCTGGTGGTGTGATTGTTGATACTGGTGGTATGACAATGATGCTTGTTGTGTGACTAGTGATACTGCTGTGCGTTTGAATACTGATGCTGGTGAGGCGACTTGTTAATGGTTATGATGACGGTGCAGGCTGGAGAAGCAACTAGTGATGATGGCGGTGCAGCCGACATTGGACTGCGTTCACTGAACGCAATCTGTTCATCTTTGGCCTACATGTTCATCTTGACTAGAGATGAAGAGTTTTGCAGCATCTGACGTCATGATTATTCATTTTGATCCACTCAATTATTCTTACAATTACATGAAAGGTTATTCATGATTATGCAGTCATTACTGTGAATATTATCTCGGATTCATGGCAACATCAAAATTCATGGACTGGATTAAACACAGCAAGCTCGAGTAGGACGACAGTGATTGTCACGGTTGTCCGTCCAAATTGTCAGAGGATTGGCTCGTTGGTTTTCTACGGAGCTATTAATTTATTGAGTAAATCGTTAAGCTTTGTAATGACTANGCTGGATGTGCGACTTGTGATGCTGGTGGTGTGACTGGTGATGCTGGTGGTGTGACTGGTGATGCTGGTGGTGTGACTAGTGATGCTGATGGTGTGACTAGTGATACTGGTTTTAAGTTTGAATACTGATGATGGTGAGGCAACAGCTTTGTGGTTATGATGGTGGCGAACTGCGTTCACTGAACGCAATCTGTTCATCTTTGGCCTACATGTCCATCTCGGCTAGAGTTGAAGGCCTTGCAGCATCAGACGTACTGATTATTCATTTTGATCCACTCAATTATTCTTACAATTACATGAAAGGTTATTCATGATTATGCAGTCATTACTGTGAATATTATCTCGGATTCATGGCAACATCAAAATTCATGGACTGGATTAAACACAGCAAGCTCGAGTAGGACGACAGTGATTGTCACGGTTGTCCGTCCAAATTGTCAGAGGATTGGCTCGTTGGTTTTCTACGGAGCTATTAATTTATTGAGTAAATCGTTAAGCTTTGTAATGACTAAGGCACTTAGGATTGTCGTAAGTCTCTAATAATTCACAGCCATAGAAATACTCACGATCGATGAATGTCAACAGTAGAAATATCATCAATAGATCAATATTTATTTATACAAGTGTTAACGTTGCTAGACAAAGGGATTGTTACATTTTTTATTATCATATTTCTTAACAAGAAATTCATGTTCAATATGCATGCAAGCCATACATGGCTGGTTTGCATGCGAACCTTGGAGTCTGTTGTGTCATATGTTATTTACCATTATTATTATAATTATTAATAATATTATTATCATTATTATTATTATTATTTATTTGTTATTATATTAATATAACTATTATGGAAAGAAAAGAGTATGAAGTTGCATCTATCGAGCATATCACCGTTGTTAACAGAACTTATCGGTTTCACTAAATTACATCTATATGAAAAACAATAAAACTTACATAATTTTATATGAAAAGAAAACATTTTAGCTTCATAGAACAAAACGCAGACACGCAAGCGGACGGAAGAAGCCATTTGCCGAGCAATTGACGCAATGGCGACCATGAGTCTGCAATTAGTGCCAGTCTATTAAATGCCCATTGCTCTGCCAGCTCCGCTTACTGCCATTACTGCTGGCGCCATTACAGCCATATGTTTCTTGCCATTGCAGCCATATGTTTCTTGTCATTGCAGCCATATGTTTCTTGCCATTGCAGCCATTACGTTTCTAGCCATTAATGTCAGTTGAGCTATAAAGGCTTGAACAAATTTCTCGAGACAAGAGTTATTGAAGAGTGTTAAGAGACGGCCCGCGAAATAACAGCTTTGGGACTCAGATTTTTTGTTACTTAATACATTTGTTTTGCTCTTTGGCCATAGTTGCTGACATGTAAATATAAAAAATCAAATTAAATGATTCAGCTACTGATAGAGCAATTTTAGACACCGGTTAAAAGAAGGCTATAGATATATTTTATGTCTGGGCTACCGATCAGAAAAATTAATGAATCAAATTCTTTAAATAGAGACACATTTTCTTGCCCACATCACGAACAACCAGAGTATGTATAGCACTGATATATACCGTCGCCTGTGCAAACTGGACAAGGATGACCACATAACAGTAAAAAGTGTGTCACTATTTGCACAACAGTAAAAAGTGTGTCTCTACTTGGACAAAGTCTTAATTATTTATCCGAGACCACATATAAGCTACAGCTACAATGACAGCTTCGGTTATAGAACTAAAGATGACTGAAAATCTAAACTGTAATTAATAACATCAATGCATTGTGATATCATTGATAATAACAGTATCCATTACTATCATCGATGCTATCAACACAGGAATCCTCATTAACAATTACTGCAATAAAAATAATTGCCAACAATAGCATCGCTGTTATTGCCACAGTGGCCATTATAACACAGCTGCCACGGCTAAGGTTGTCACCACCAAATCACGGTTGGCAAATGGCGTCGCACAACGCAACGATTTGCATGTCTAGGTTTCTTTACTTGCATGTGGCGGCTGCTGAATTAATTAAATACAGTGCTCTGAGTTTAGGTTTCATTCTTTTATAAATTTAAGAACTGAAAAAAATCTCTCAGTATGTCGCTTCATTGTCAAGAATTCCAACGTCGTATTAATGGGTGCCCGGTTAGCTTGTGGACGGCATTTCATACCAGAACTTTTCATGGAACTTCGCCCTGGATCAGAAAAAAACTTGTAAAGAATTATATACAAAATGCCGTGACTGTCTTTTAAAAAGAAAAGTGTTACAGTAATTTAAATAATAATCTTCACACGAGACACGAGGCTTGAGATTTATATGTAACTATAGGTCGGGAATTTAAGCGAGAATCACTGTTATAAATTGAAGGGGATGCACAGAATTCAGTTTATAATTAGGTTATAGTAACATAAATAGTGAGCAGCAAAAAAATACAGAAATAATAGTCTTTCATCTTGCCCCATTTTTTCATTTTTTTTGGGAGCACACTATCGCTGTTCCCACTGCGACAATAAAACGATGTTCTCATCGTATTTTATTTCACAATAAATGCAGGAAATTTTCCTCATAATTTCTTCATACGCATTCTACGTAAGACGCTCGGTATATATCTTGCTATTTAATGTTAAAAAAATCATCATAATTGAAAATTATTTAATGTCTGAGTCATGGGGCAGGGAAGGAAGAGAGCTGACAGATTAACGCGTCAGGGAAACTGACGGTCTGATCCCGACTGCCAGACAACCGCAATGAAGTGTCAGCGATTCAGATTACGGAAAGCAAGCGCGTTATGGTTAATTTAACTATCTTCTATACGTTATATCTGTCTTCTATACGTTAATTTAACCATCTATTCCTGCGCACGATAGTATTATTATTATTAGTTAATTATTCATGATACGAAAATTTATTCATTCATACCAACACCAGCGGTTATAAAACTTATTCATGAATAAGATATTTATTCAACTCATTGCACTTCTTTGGAATATAGACACTAATTTCACCGCTAACGCTCATTCATTCATAGCTTAACTACCTATAAATTACGTAATATTACATCAACTATATTTTTTATTAATATTATTTTTTCATTAGATTATATTATCGAATTACCCTACAATATTCCAAAGTCTCATTCAGAGCACGAACACATGCAGGTTAAGCGATGCATTCTTTCCGCGATCCTCTGAAACACCGTCAACAGCCACCCATGACTTTAATAAACGCATATCCTTAAAAATTAGGAGACACAAATGCTAAAAATATTTAATTCAGCGAGAACTGATCTAATACGATCGTCCTGCTTGTACAAAACTCATCCACTGCAATTTTGCAGCCATAGCCAGGCATATATTTTTTGTGATTTTGAGAGAAGGGTGAACAGTGCATAATGAAGCGACGAATTGTGTCTTTCGTGTTGCATGTAGGGCATATGCTGGAATTAGACAAATTGAAATGGGCCAAGTGGGCGGCCTTCACACCAGCATGACCAAGTCGCAAACGAGACACAGCACATTCAATTGAGCGAGGTAGCGATCCATAGTGCACATAATTTAAAGTTGCTCCCAAGACCAGCCTGATAGGTTCCCCTCCCTGAAGACTGCACTCCTCCTGACCACCAGAGTGAGCGATGTTCCAGGAATTCGGTCTTTAACGAATAGAGCCGTTGCTCAAAACTAAACTGGATCTTGCAGAGCAATCATTCGCGTATGAAAGGTTTGCCATTCTGTCAGCCACTTCATTTCCACGAATATTGCTTTGGCCACGAACATAGCATGGGATAGAATACTCCTAATATAACCCAAAAAGCATTCACATATTACACGAGCACTATCACTCATGATGTTAATCACGTGCTACCCATGAATACATCGCTGACGTCCTGCTTGCCTTGTAAAAATGATAAAAAACAGGAAATCAAATGAAACATTGTTCCGCACCCTATCACTTTTTTTTAGAAAAGTCTCTTCTGATGACACCATTGACGCAACTTTGGTGCAGCTCTATGGCGTCAAGTTTCACCGTGCTAAATATTTCTGTAAACCTGCTGGAGCACCTTTTTGAACTACAAAATGTTTATTGCCATCTATAATATATGATCTATGACCCGAAAGAACAAATATAACTCAAACTCATATGTAAATATAAAAGATATTCCGACGATAAAATAACTCCACTATAATTGGCCGACATTGTAACAGCAAAATGACTAAATTCTAAGGAGAAAAACAAACAAGAATATATTTTATTTCTTCCATTGTCAAATATAAGAATTTTTAATCCTAATCCGAGTTTCTAGATACATTCATACTGTAGTTAGATACCTACCTATTTATTCGGCATCAAATTTAATTAAAATTACTGGTAGTTATCCGACATTTAGATTATTGTGTTCAAGCTCGGACACCTCAGCTGGGATAAGACATCGGTGATCAAGACGTGTATTTGTTTCGTCATTTCAGGGCGACTCTGAGGATAAAATTATTTTGTTAGATTTGCGTTTTTGTCGGCAACCAATATTCTAATTTCTAACTGTGAATAATTTTGTCGGTAAGTTGACGAGAATAAATTGCCGAGCTTAGTGCTTACAGCTTACTCAGGTAGTCAGGTTTATATTACGTACAGTTCAATCAGGACGTGAGTCACGAACACGGGATTGGCGACAGCCGACAGGGCTTGGACGGAGGGCCTCTCACTTGCCTTGGCTGCTGGGCACTGGAGTTTGGTCTGGTCGTACCAGACGGCATACCGAATACGCTAAGTCAGTATGTGGCACAGCCGCACAGGCCACAGGCCATAGGCTAGTGTGTAGTGTCAGTAGTACTAGTAGTTATCTAACATCAATTAGCTACGTCAGTAACGTCACAATATTCCTACATAGAAATTGCTCTAACAGTTTAACATAGTAATGGGCTAATGGTGTCTAAAATCTTTTATGAAATATACATTCTGTATGTTAAAAAATATGAATTTGGAAGCATTTTTAAACAGACTTTTTACTATTCCCTTGCCTTGCTCTTGTGATGAAATTTCTGACTTGCATCCAAGTGCGGTGCCAATAGGGTAAACGCGGTATATTCCGACATCGTAGGTAATTCCGTCACTTCTCTAGTTTTTCCTTTATATTAAGCTTTGTTTTAGTTCCATGCGTTCATTGATGGTTGAAATTAATAAATATGGCAACATTTTGTGACGTTTCATCGTTGCTGACGCGTAGTGAAGTGTTTTGAGAGTCATGTGAAGGCAACAGAACTTACGTAACGCATACGTTTTTTTTTATAGTTTTTCATTTCTCGATGCGTCCTTAAAGTGTCGGAATATACCGCGTTTACCCTATAATAAAATGCCAAAGTGGCAGTGCCATACCCAATTACCCATAGGTAGTGGCAATTGGCAAAGCCAAGAGTTTTTAGACTCTCCTTCAAGTTCAAGTCCTAACTCCTAGCCTATAAGTAGACCAGAAAAGTGTTTCTGGTCTTTTTGAGGATGCCTAATGGTAGCCTCAAAAGGGCTGCCATAAGGCAGTCACATTTCCCCCATTATGGGGTGGTGCCCCCATTTGCAAACTATGACAGTAATGACACTTTCCTCAAGTTTGTCATTTGCATATGTAACTTGAAGAGTTCTACTACAATGCACCAAAACCTGGAGTTATTTTACCAAAAAATATAATTGATTTTACCACCTGGTCTAAGATACCCCAAGAGCTGGGGTAACAAAGACCATCACTTCTTTTGAAATTACATAAAGACTATGAGAGGCAGGAGCCATCAATTTATGGTGAGTGAAGCTGGAGTATAGACCTGTATTTTGCATGTTTCAATTAAAGTTTAACTTAGCTAGTAAAAAAAGGCATCATTTATAAAAAAAGTGGTCCAAGTTATCCCATTTTACGATTCATTTCTACAAAATGTGGGATGCACGTCCTGATTTACCCAGCCCGTCCCTTTTTACCCCGTTTGACAGTATTCACTAAGGCTGTTGAAGTAGAAAATCAAGCCTAAAAGGCCCCATACACCATAGAGTCCGACTCGCGAGTCTAGCCCGGCTAACCTCAAAAACCCCCCAAACATGGCGCCAAATGAGCTGAGGTGGGCAAAAGAAGGCGAGCCGAGCCAGGGCTTCCACTGCTTGCTGTGAGCCTGTGGGGCTCGGCTCGAGTTCAGTTGCTATGCAGACGTCAATCTGATAGGATGTATGCAGCGATGGCGGACTCCAGGCTATTCATGAGCCCCAACTTTTTAACAAAAACAAAGTTCATAGAAGACTACCGCAAACTGCCGTGCCTTTGGAAAGTTCGTTGCTCAGAATATTCCAACATATCAAAAAGAGAAAAGGCATGGAACATCTTGTTAGAATTACGTGGAAAAAGTAGTAAATGCAGACCTTAAATTTCCTAAGAAAAAAAGTGGATAATATTCGAGCATCTTTCAGGAAATAATTGAGAAAGATTCGCGAGAGCACGCGATGTGATGCGTCATCAGATGATACATACACCCCAACTTTGTGGTGATATTATGGTGGAGAACTTTAGGTCTTCAAACGACCGTCCGGGGGCTATAAAACGTAGAGTAGGAATTACCCGTTCCTCTGCTGTTATAGCTTTCCGAAGTACAGTGTCTCGTTTAGCTGTGAAGGGTTTGACTTTGTCCAATAGGACATTGAAGTTTTCTGCAGACATCCTTAGTTTAGATAGTCGTTTTGGCTATCGTCGCAAATGAAATTTAGCAAATTTATATGGCTGAATCTTTGTCGATTGACAAGCCATTCTTTCGACCACATAGATCGTTTCCTCCGCTGCTTTTTCACTCCCCCGAGTTCACTCAAAACGATGGCAGCAGCGGCAACTTGCCTCGGATCTTCACGACTGGACACTGCGAGCAAAGTATCGGTACGTAGGTGTATGGAGAAATACCGCCAGATCAGATCCGATAGTCGGAATTAATATTTGTCGTATTGAAAAATTCTACTATCATAAAAGTTGCACACAAGTGTTGGCTTAAAAACGTGATTGACAGAATTTGCATATCTCATTATAAGAAAAAATGGTGGCCATTTCTGCAAAATGGGGTAATAAGGGATACCCCCCCTGGGGTAATAAGGGACAACCCTAAAATTGCATTTACAGTAGAACCTTGGTTAGCAAAGGCTCCAGTTAATGAAAAAATAATTAACAACAAAGAATTTTAATTACATTTACCTTGCTCAGTGAAACAAATTTCACTTAATAAAAAATTACCTACTGCATCAGTAATCACAAAATTGTCCATAGAATGTCACAGATAGAATTGAGCAATGAGCAACAAAGAATGAAAAGTAATTAGCCTAAACTATGATTTATTTCTCCAAAAAATATTCCTTCCTGCTTCAGGTATGTTTGTTACAATCTTTTTTTTTATAGTGAAATCACTTGACTCGATTAAAATTGTGCGAAATTACAAACCATCCTGTAAGCTTACAGATACAGAAGAAATGCTACATGGCTGCTGATATGAAGCTTTCTGTGGACAAGGTTGTTGTCAATGCTCAATTGCATGTCCATGGATACAGTAATATTACATTAATAATACGGTACGGTACCGTAATGGATGGATAAGGTAATATTATATCAATGAAGAAAATTCAAGTAAAAATCACAGAAAATTTCATTTATTCTACAGTTACATCATCTACAAAGGAAGAGGAGGACTTCAGAGTAGTACTGTTAGTAATAGATGAGTACACTCTGCATGCTTCAAATGTTTAAAATTGAGTTTTATTTCAAGTGTTCCTTTTTACCCCATTTCCAGATTAATTCAGGAGCCTTTTATATTGTGTCTAGCACCTTACAAATAGCATATGAAATTTTTCTGGCGATGCCATACGATACGCAGCCCTTGCAAAGACCTTTAAAATGAGCCCAAACTTGTTTATGAAATGTTTCATGGTAAGAAGTTATTAACAAAAAACGCTCAAAACCTTCCCTTTTTACCCCATTTGATGGTACTACTGTTTTTTATTATTGCTGCTCTATTCATACCTGGAAAAGATTTAGCTATTGAGCCATAGCTTAAGCTTTGTGCAATTTTTGGAACTGCAATATTCCTGCTGGATGAATTATATACCCTTGTATGTGATTGTTATTAAATGTAGGTATGCAATTCCTTTGTGTGGGATAATTTCATCTATTATCGTTACCGGTACCTTTCTTTAATTTATTTCATAAAAGGTAAACCAAAGTGCATTTTAACCAGCAATTTTAAAAAATCACCTATGAAATGATATTTGAAGACATCATTTCACCAATAGAATGACATTTTAAAGGGTTCTGAGAGTGGGTGAATTTCTAAATATCTTTGGCAACCCTTTGGCATCAAAATCTAGGTCTTCAGAAGATCATGCCTACACATTTGTTGGTACCGTCAACTGAAGTGACTTCGGCTGCCGGGGTGACTTTGGCCAACGTTTATGATTTTGTTTTGCGGCCATCTGGTTCTGTTGTAGTTGTGTTATGTGATTGGAACAAAATGGTATCCAATGTAGTTTTTTTCTTATCTATTGATTGGAAACTGTTTTGTTTAAATAATTTTATATCCTGCTTGACCAACACAATCTGAATGCCACAGTACTGTAAAGAAAAAAAACTGAGTGCAAACTTCAATATTTTGAGATACGAAAAGAATTTTGGAATCAGCCGTGTTTTACTTATTTTGGTATCTTGTATAATGATTATATCAATGGCTATACGTTTTTTACCAAATGTAATATATATGCTTGAAAAATTAGCTGGCCAAAGTCACCCCATAGTATATGGGCTAAATGGGGTGACTTTGGCCAGCCAATAAATGTTTAGAATAACAGATTTTTCTTCTTTTTTTCAGACAAAATGCACAGCTATAAACGTAAATCAGATTCTGTGCCATATAGGATATATTATGAGGAGTCATTTAAGAAAGCATTGCAATTGATAAAAGATGGTGTTAGCTTAAGAGAAGCTGCTAATATTTGCAAAGTCCCTTGTTGAACTTTGAGCGACCGATGTGCTAGCCGTCATGTGAAAAATTTAGGACAGTCTACTCTTTCACCTACAGAGGAGTCGACTTTAGTACCATATCCTACATTATTCTGCTTTCAGACTGGGGTTTCCCATTAGATGGTATGGATCTGCGTTTTTTGGTTAAAAATTACCTTGACTATTTTTTTTAAATTACATCAAAACTATGAGAGGCAGGAGCCAGCAATTTATGGTGAGTGAAGCTAGAGTATAGACCTGTATTTTGCATGTTTAAATTTAAGTTTAACTTATCTAGTAAAAAAATGGCATCATTTAAAAAAAAAGTGGTCTAAGTTACCCCAGTTTACGGTATTTAAAAATTTGCAATCACCAGCAATGCCTCATTCCTATTTTGTAGGAATTTGATCAGCAGAAACTAGTGTAATTTGGCCAAAGTCACCCCCAGTTGACGGTACCTACGGTAGATGTACTACTGCATTACCTGGTATTTTTAATGAAAATATTTTTATATTTTTAAAATATTTTTTAATTAAAAATTAATTTCTTTAATATTTTTTTTGCTGCCATAGACCTTAGCAGAGGTACTTTTTGTAAATCTCACATTTCACACTTTATTTTCAGGGATTTTTTAGAGGTAACCTACGGTAGTATACGGTAAATGTATGATTTCTTAACTTGCTTTATGCTACCTACATAGATGGCATAAAAGTTGAACTATATGCCACTATTTTTAGTTTTGCAATATTTTGATTAGTTTTGCTGCTACAACATTTCTACAAATGTGGGATGACTGGCCCAATTTACCCCATTTGACAGTAGGCATTGTTGATCTCTGCACTGTGAGCTTTTATCTTTTTAGCGCATTTTCTTGTATATATGAAAAACATGCACTATTGTGCTTGCCATGTCAGTCCGTCTGTCCATGACTTCATGTTTTTGTCGACAAGAAAATGCGCTCTCTGTCACTCATTGCAGTGAGTACCTACTGAATTATATTTTTTTTTCTTTTATTCTGCCTAATGTTCCTGATTGGACTTGGGGGAAGCACAATATTTTCAAATAAGGCCAAAAATGGCTTCATATATACCAGTATACGTAATGTAGGCATCTAACTATTTTAACCAAAGTGCTAATTAGTAGTACCGGTAAGCCTTAACTAATTTATTGTTTTATTTATTTAATTTGTATATGTTTTTATATTTTTTCCAATCTACAGGTTTCCAGTTTGGCTATTGATGATCTGCTGGTTGGAAAATATTTTCTGATAATTCAGTGCCAAAATAGCAACTGCTCTCTGCAGCCAACATTGGAGGTGCGGCTTCTGTGGCTGCTCCACTCTCAGGAGTGGCATTTCAATACACTATGTCGCACTGTGACCAGTGCTCAGCCAAGTTCACCATACTCAAGAGAAAGGTTAGTCTAGATGCAATACGTACAATATAAATCTATTGAGAGATCAGGTCTAAATCTGAACTTGTGTTAAGTCTAAATTTTAAAATGTTTATACTTTTTTCACAGGTAAAAAAATCAACGTAGCGAAAGGGCATGCATAAAATGAATGATAAAATATAACAGGAATGGGAGAGTGCACACCACTTTGAGGTTGTTTCTATAGAATACCTGCAAATCTGGTAGGACACTTAGGTCGATTTTTTTGGGGGCTTTTGGCAAAACCAAAATTTCAATTTAGAGACCCTTATTACTATGGGGGGTGTCTAAATTCTTTACCTACTTCCTAATTTTGAATTCATTTTCAATTACTATAATTTTGAAGAATTTCCTCCTATAGTATGGTAGGTACCTTAGTTTAGGTTGTATGTTTTAAATTGGTTCGTATAATTTTTGTGTAATTTCTCAACAGTTATGTTGGGCTGGGCTCATTGGTCTTTAAGGTTGGCAAACCTCTAATGATATTGCTACCAAGCTAAATTTCAGGAACTTGGTCTTGTTTCTAATTTCTTAATGAGTCTGCTTTTCCAGTATTGAATCAGTCATCTTTGGGATCAAATTAATATAAAGTTAAATTCGTTTCATGTCTTTGTGTTAAGCTGTCATGACCGTTTTGTTGACAGCATCAGTGCGACGCATGTCAACTGTGCTACTGCAGCGACTGCCTGACGCGGGTGCCAACCCTGCCATCCCCGCAACAGGCTAGCTCTTCTTCGTCCCAGTTCCAGACGCAGGCTGGCAGCTTCGTCGCGGGCTTCAACAATTTTGCTAACAGCTTAATAAACGGTATGTGCCAATTCTCTCTTCAAATAGTTATGCTTATCATTGTAGGAAACTGCATGTAAAATCGGTTCAGTGATACTCGTCCAGATTGTATTTAGCTTTGAATTAAGTCGTGTATGTCTCGGCATCCATGAAACTTAACAAAAATTAAATTGAATCCTACATGTTGAGAATTGCTTGGAGCCTTAAATTAAAGCATGCATGTAAAATTTCATCCATGTGCTATGTGTACAATGAATGTAGCTGCTGACTCAATTGCAACCCTTTGCCAAATGCAGTTATTCCGAGATGTTTAATGAATTCGGTAATATTTGAATAATGTTTTGACAATTTCCATAAATAGCTGTATATATACCTACTGAATGTGTTCGTCATGTAAATGCTTGATGATGGTCGCGAATAATTTTAGCAGATTTTTATTTTTACTGATGTCTACAAAGATTGAAACACTCACCTCTACTGATTGTTTGTCTTGCCACTGCTGGACGACTGCAAAGAGTAACTGGAATGAATTAATTTACTTGTGAATTTTTACAACCGGCACAAACTTCTGTAGTAGGTAGTACACTTATTCAATTCCCTCTCGACTCCCGTACGGCAACTAATAACTCGGGAGACTTTATTTGCTTCAGGAACGATGAGCAATTTCAAGAAACTGCTGTACTCAATATACATTGGCTCTACACGCAGTAACATTACCTTTGCTACGCCCCTGTTCAGGCAGCGCCAGCAGTAACATTACCTCTCCTACGCCCCTGTTCAGGCAGCGCCAGCAGTAACATTACTCTTCCTACGCCCCTGTTCAGGCAGCGCCAGCAGTAACATTACCTCTCCTACGCCCCTGTTCAGGCAGCGCCAGTAGCAACATTACCTCTTGTACGCCCCTGTTCAGGCAGCGTCAGTAGCAACACAAACGTACGCCGCAACTGCCACAAGTGCAGCGTGTTCCTGCAGTGGCCTGTGAACGTGGCGGCCGTGTCGGCGCTCAGAGTAAAGGACCTGCGCTTCTACCTCAGCAGGCATCACATCAACGCCTCCACCTGCACTGGTTTGTTCGCAATCTATATGGTAATATTATTCGATTTAAGTCAAGCTCATTTTATAGTGCGTGAATTTGAATTTTAGTTGATTAGTATACGGTATCCTGAATAATTGTCGATTTATGAAATGGTTTGAGAGAAATTGAAATTATTTTCCTGTATGATGTTGTTTTTATCATGGGTTGTTGAAAGAAGGCTCACTGTTGTGACTGTTGTGTGTTGTTGACACTCACTGTTGTGTGACACTTATTGATTCCTATATTTTGAATTTGGTTATCCATCACTAAATTCATTGTCAAATTCTGTCACCCTGCAGAAAAAAGCGAAATGACTGCCCTTGTGGTGAACCAGTTAAAGAGGTACCGCATGCAGCAGCAACAGGAACATCAACAACGACAATCAACTTCCTCCAGCAGCGGTTTCCAGTCTTCTGGGACACAGAACGCGAACGCACCAAGCTTCATGGCGAGTCAATCGTACTCCCGACACACAAACCAGCCTTTCCATAGAACCCCTGACCTCATAACCACGTCAAGTAGTAGTACCATAAGAGATGATGGCATCCGCGTGCAGGGCATGAGTGCTGGTGAATGCTATAATTGCGACAGTGATAGCATTCGAGTGTTTGCGTCGTCTAATCTGACCACTAGTAATGTTAGTCCGTCCAATTCCGTAGAAGATGATGGATTCGTAGTTGTTGGTCACAATGATTTACCTCCTAGTAATGTTAGTTCTGTTCCCCATCTTAGCGATATATATTCCACAAATTGTGATACTATTGTTGATAGTAATTTGAGTAGAAACCTAGACAACGATACCTCTCGCAACACCGACCCTGCCGTGTCTTTTACAACTCGTGATCAGTCTTTGGATGCTGGCAACGGTGCTGCTCAGTCCAGTGTCGGCAACAGTGCGTCTCAGTCAAGTGCTGGAAACAGTGCGTCTCAGTCAAGTGCTGGAAACAGTGCGTCTCAGTCAAGTACTAGAAACAGTGCTGCTCCATCCAATACTGGAAACGTTCACGACACACAGCCCCTCGTAGACGACATTGATGATAGCGACACTAGAAGAGAGGGTTCGAGCTCTCCAAATGTTCCACCAGTCGCCGCTGCTGCGGCAGCGAACTCGTCGCCCGGCACCGACACCAGCAATGCTGTTCCCTGCGGCACAGGCACGCGCGCGAACGTGGTGAGTGCGAGTTAATGTATGAGTTTTTTTGGACTTGGATGCTTTGGAATTTTTGTTTGTGTGTTGAGAGACGATTGAAAAGAAGAAAAGTGGAAGATTTTTCAGAATGATACGGATGAAATATCGAGTATTTTTTGATTATTTTTTTAAATGCAAGCGTGTGTCAAATTTAATGGATAAATTCATTCGAAAGAGGAAGCTTATTTGTCATTTAATATCTAAGATGAAACGACATGGCTGCTTTTTTTGGATCTTGTCACTCTTGATTTAAATTAGATTTAATCTGATGAATGTTAACTTACGGAAAAAAACACTTGTTCCTTATTATGTCGTATTGCGAACGATTACGAATATGTACATCTTGCTGAACAATTATTCATACCGGTAATTCGTTGTTCAAGTAGGTTCTATTTTTTATTGCATATACATACGGCTGAGCGAAAGTCATTTAAATTTAAACCTAGTAATATCGAGGGCCAATGTACCTTGCAAGTATAACATGCAAGTTTTACAGCGATTTACGTGTTGCGCAACGTATTTTTGTCGAGGTCATCGGCATTTAACTTGAAGCTATCGAAGTCGGATGAAATAGAATCAAGGTTTAGAGGGTACGTTCCACGTGGAGGTCACTCGTTTTGTCACAAAGTTTATAGGTTAAATGTGAAGGCATTAACTGGCATTATTTTTAACCAAACATGTTTGAATGAAGGGCTCTACCCTAAATATATTAATGTGAAGTGTAAATTATTCAAGTCTCTTTGGTGGCAGAGTGAGGTTGACTACATCAAGCTGGAAGACCTAGCTGACGAGGCAAGCGTACGGGCGCTGTCTGTGCGCCAGTGTCGCGTGCTGCTNTCTCTGATTCTATCCACAAACTGCCATCATTTCTGAGACGTAAGTTTGTTCAAAATTACCTGATCTATACCCTATGCTGTCAATAATGCCTCCGAAAATTGCCGGCATTTCGAGACGTAAGTACCGGTACCATGTTCAACATTAACTAATGTATACCCTATGCTGTAAATAATATATAACCCCGTGGGCAGCCGTGGAGGAGCTACCAGACCGCCTGCTGTGCAAGTATTTTTTACATTAACTAATCTATACCCTACGCTGTCAATAATCCATCCAGAAATTACCATCATTTCGAGACGTAAGTACTTTTAATATTAACTAATGTACCTATACCTGATGCTGTCAATAATATATAACCCCTTGGGCAGCCGTGGAGGAGCTACCAGAAAGCCTGCTGTGCAAATATTTTTAACATTAACTAATCTGTTTTTAACATTTAACATTAACTAATGTATACCCTGTGCTGTCAATAATAATATATAACCCCTTGGGCAGCCGTGGAGGAGCTACCAGACCGCCTGCTGTGCAAGATCTGCATGGAGGCAGCCATTGACTGCGTGCTGCTGGAGTGCAGCCACATGGTCTGCTGCACCGACTGCGGCAGGCAGCTCTCTGAGTGTCCCATATGTCGGCAGTTCGTCGTGCGCTGCGTCCATACATTCCTAGCGTGACCCTTCCTAGCGTGACCCTTCCTAGCGTGACCTCGTCCTAGCGTGACCTCGTCCTAGCGTGACTCATTCCTAGCGTGACCCTTCCTAGCGTGACTCATTCCTAGCGTGACCCTTCCTAGCGTGACTCATTCCTAGCATGACCCTTCCTAGCGTGACCCTTTCTAGCGTGACGCCTTCCTAGCCTGAACTCGTCCTAGCGTGACCCTTCCTAGCGTGACCTCTCCTAGCGTGACCTCTCCTAGCGTGACCCATCCAAGCTTGACCACCTCCTAGCGTGACCCTTCCTAGCTTGACCACCTCCTAGCGTGACCTCGTCCTAGCGTGACGCCTTCCTAGCCTGACCTCGTCCTAGCGTGACCCTTCCTAGCGTGACCCTTCCTAGCGTGACCCTTCCTAGCGTGACCTCTCCTAGCGTGACCCTTCCTAGCGTGACCCCTCCTGGCGTGACCCCTCCTAGCGTGACCCCCTCCACCCTCCCAGCCATCTGTCTTCTTTTTCTTTTTTAAATTCTATCTCTCCGACATCCCTTGTTTTTTTTCATATCTTTGCACGTCTATGTTCTTGAAATTGTCAGTTCTAGTATGTTCTTACATTTTTTAGTTGAAACCTTAGGTCTCTCTTTCTTCTCAAATTCTTTCGCTTCTTTGTCTCTTGGCTCTTTTCTTTATTTTTAGCAATATGTTCTTTAAATTTTCGGTTCCTTCCCCTTCAAATATCATGTTACGCATCGTTTTTTTGCTTTAAATTTAACTTTGTACAATCCGTTGCAAATTTCATTGGATCGAGCTGTGCGAGTGGATTACTAG
This sequence comes from Hyalella azteca, assembly GCF_000764305.2. Lineage (NCBI taxonomy): Eukaryota > Metazoa > Arthropoda > Malacostraca > Amphipoda > Hyalellidae > Hyalella > Hyalella azteca. The sequence continues at coordinate 89,341 of NW_025935820.1, read as the reverse complement.
TTATTTCTCACGTTCTACACGTCCCGTAACATTTTTTTCCCACTTGATTTGTTAATAATTTTTGAGCTCCTTTTGTGGGTTTTGGGTGACAGAGAACGAAAAGTTTAAATTCTCAATCTTCATTTATTTACGTACGACCCCAAGTTCGTTCATTTAGTAATCGGATCCGTTCATCTTGTCTTGCAGTGAACATTTAATTTCTGTTTCCTTATTTTAGGTTTTGGCTTTTACATTTCACCGTTCAAATGTATGGATTTTTCACTTCTATCTTTTCAAAATGAACCGAAGTTTGTTTTCAATCTTAATGTTTGGGACTTTCCACCTTGCTGACGATGTTTTAATTTTACACCTCCTCTGCTCAATAGCTTGATGGCTTAAACCATTCTATTACTACCTGCTTTTTGTTAATTGCTCCTCAGTGCCATTTATACTGTTATATTTTTTCCCCTTGCTGGAAATTGTGTACTCGTTTGCATTAATATTAAGAAATCTGCGCTATCGTGACATTAAGAAATCTACGCTATCGTGGCTTACGGCTCACGCATTGTACTCGTACTGTCATTCAAGAGGGTGATGTTGGTACAACACTGTAGTTTGTTTATAGTTCTCTGTAACAAATTATATTTAACCGTACTATTGTGAGATGAAAAAAAACATCATTGAAATAGCATGAATAATTGTCATTCATGCTATTACGTTACTAAGAGGTACATAGTATCGATCTTATATGACGTCTTGATCCGAGTTTGGTCGTATCTATTCAATAAAGTTTCTACTTTACTTTATCATTCATGACTTTTTAAAGTAAAGATGAGCCGCAGTTTGCTCGTATGGTAATACTGGAAATTCCGAACTTCACATTAAGAACTTTAAAATTTTCCTATGAAGTTTTAGATTTTAACTCTAAGCAGTTATGAACTTTATCCAATGAAGAAATGAACTTCATCTTCGAAAGTTAGGTTATACATGTAAACTACTGAATTTTTATGCACTTCCTATGACTTAACTTGGTTATCACGCAGGATTGATTGAATGTGGATAAATGATGAAGTTAATTGATTTTGATCCGCAGCTTAATGATGTACATTGTGATATTATGTGTTTGGGAAGTGATTCGACCGTAATAAAAAATTAGAATATGATTCTGGCTTATATTAAATAAATTGAATATTCATGTGTGCACCCATCAGTTATCAATTAATATGTACCTATGCTTTAATTTTTCATGTTGTGATTATAGAAAATAATTGAGACGCACTCGCGTGCTTGTTGTAATGACGCAATAAACGACATAGGTTTTGATAATTATGAATAATTTTGTATCCGTGTATAATATGAATTATTAGTTTGGGAAAGGTTGGTTCCTGAAATGTAACCGGTCACATTATTTAGGCAGACCTTCTGGAATCCTATTGCTGATCAGACTAGTTTATCTGTCGTCCCTTGGCTTATTTTATAAAGTCATTTTTATCGCTCAAATATTATTTATATTTTAGTCGGTGATGCGAAGTTTATTCCATTTAACGCCGCGTTCCATTTCGTTGTATGCGTTTCGAAAAATATTCTGATAATGATTGTGTTGAAATGATTTGAATTAGGTACATACCCCCTATTATTGTAAGATATTGATTGAGTAAAAGTATTTATCAATGGACTAAGAATTTAAATCTTGATAATAACGCCTATGGTTTAATTGAAGAAATTGCAGATGATGTCATCCACTGTCGAGAAACAAGCACGATGCTGGAGCGCCATTCTAAGGGTAAATATCGTCTTGCGATGCGCTATGTTAATTTTAGACTAATTTCATGTAAGAAATTGATAAAACATATATCGATAATATCAAATAAATGCTCTTCTCTACGTCCGTGTTCACCATTTTATTTCAAACTCCGACAATATTGTAGCCTTAAATATGGCCGATCACTCTTAATGTGATCACTCTTAATGTTAATTAATAATATGGCCGACACTCTTAAAGCTGCCGCTGTTCATTTGAAGTTAAAATTTAACATCCACATTATTAGGAATAATGTTCATTTATTACTTTATTTTCTTTGGAGCTTTTCTGAATTAAATAAATACGTAAACCGTCAAGCAAAGAAGTCCATTTAGATCCTGAATGGGAACTGTGTGTTTTGTATGCAGTCGTATACACTGCAACTATAGATGAATGTCAAAATATGCCTATGTATGATACAATGAATAACCATTTATAACACCGTTGAATACATTTGCATGCACCAATGATCTTACGAAGCAGGTTTAAGCATTTGAAAGCGACTTGTGTGAACATCAGTTGCCGTAGCATGGGCTCTTTGCTTGATGAAGGAATTACTTAATATGAACTTCTTTTATTACAGGCATTAATTGCAATGGTCCTGGATTATAATGAAATTAATAAACGTTTTTTATGCCTTACCGTAACAATACCCCTGATGAAATTGTAAACATTTGCATTCAAATTGATAGATTGCGTGTTACGGGATCTAGATCAGGGCTGAGGCGATCATACAATAACCTGTGATATCGTTCTATGAAATTCCGAGTAATTTTGCTCAATAATTTCGCTTATAACTCATTTTATTGGATTATGGTTATTTCTGCCATCATTTTTCACGATTTCTCGTTCGATTTTTTTCTCCTCATTAGTGAGATCTTCGTGAGTACGTAGTGTGTGAGAGCTTCGTGAGTAGTGTGTGAGGAGATCTTCGTGAGTAGGTAGTGAGTGAGATCTACGTGAGTAATGTGTGTGAGTGAGATCTTCGTGAGTAGTGTGTGAGTGAGATCTTCGTGAGTAGTGTGTGAGTGAGATCTTCCTGAGTAGTTAGTGAGTGAGTGTGATCTCTGTGGGAGTACTTCCATTGTTAAATTATAGATAATTAACATCTTATGATCAAACAACGTCCATCACAGTTTTTTTTATTAATATTCCTACCCTTTGCTCTGCTTCAATTTTAAGTCACGAGATACAATGAACTTAGGTTAGAAGCTGGCAGGCCCATGAAAACCTTCTCTCCAACATTAAACTAAGCCCGCAGAAACCCTCGATAATTAAACTTATGTCCTCTTTTAGTTACTGAAGTAAATTAATGGCAGCAAACGCCGCTCGCTTAATACTATTGTGAAAAACATTCGTGACACTTGTTTATAACAGAGACAGGATCTCACAGTATGAACCTTCTAGTAACGGTATGAACCTTCTAGTAACGGTACGAACCTTCTATAACGGTATGAACCTTCTAGTAACGGTACGAACCTTCTAGTAACGGTACGAACCTTCTAGTAACGGTATGAACCTTCTAGTAACGGTATGAACCTTCTAGTAACGGTATGAACCTGAGCTCATGCAAGCTACTATGATTCGAGCAATGTCAAGTGCGCTGGAAGTGTACGTTATGTAAACGATTGTTTCGATTTTGGTGGTAAACTATTTCAAAGTTGCTGAAATCAGTTAAGTTACTGACCTACACCAACCTCCTAGCATTGTAATAACTAAACAAAAGCCTGTGATTGCATACTCAATATATTACAAGATGATCTTATAACGGTCTTAACTTGGATTGTACAATGTACATGTTTTATATCTAGCCCCCAACGGTGACCATATTACGAACCTCAGCAGACTCAGATTCTGTTTCGACTTTACGCTGATGTTCAATGCAATGCTGTTTGGCAACCGCGTCGAAAATTCTCGAAATCAGAGCTTGTTCTTAAGGTGAACACCTTATTATTTTATATGAATTTTAGCCGAGTGATATTAATACTACACTGAAACCCTAAGTTATCTCGATTACGTTTTCTTCTGTTGCGGTGTTTTTATTTTTTTCCTTTATAATATGATTCATATGTTACACCCATTCCGCTTCGTTTTTCGATATATTCTTTGGGCTCTATTTTTTGTATTAATTATTGCAAGCTCCATGCCGCTTGTAAATGCTTACCAACAATGCCACATTCTGTTTTTCAATAAGTCTGCAGCATAGTGATGTCAAAAATTAAGATTTTTATTATTCTCCTGCAGCCGATGACATATGCTTTTTTCCAACTTGAATTCATTTCAAGATGGTTTACTCATATGTGGCAAATTTTCTCTTATTCCCTATGCAATATTTCTCCATTTTATCTTCCCCTTGTTAATAAACAGTGGGTGTGTATGAATTTAAATGTATTTTGAGGCGAGCTTCATCGTCATTAAACTTGAACTCACTTGAAATGCTAAATGAAATTTGCAGTAAAAAGACATAGATGAATGTTATAATTTACATTTTTAATAAAGCGTAGACATAATTATAAAATTGATTTTTAAATACTTGATTTATGCAACAATTTTGCGGAACAAAAAATGTTCTAAAGGTCCCATTATGATCCTAATGCTCGAATAATGGATAGGCTTCACAGGTGTCTAGCCCATTTTTAGCGCATTTTCTCATTTATGGAGAAAAAACCACTATTATGCTCGCCTTGTCCGTCCGTACGTCTGTCTGTCCGTCTGTTCGTGACTTCACGTTTTCGTCGACGAGAAAATGCTATCTGTCACTCACTGCAATGAGTACTGAGTTATATTTATTTATTCTATGAAGTTTCATGATTTACACCTCTTCTTGCCACGTATATACGTATATCTTTCTTTGCCATCTAACCTATAATATAGTACTATTTACAGATCTATTTAGACCAAACTTTATTGGAATGTGCGAATGAATTCTCTTGCTTTATGAGTCGAGCGCAATCTCTCTTGCGTTTTGATGTTGAAGAAAGCACATTGGCATTTAATTTTGATGTTGAAGAAAGCACATAGACATTTAATTTTGATGTTAGAGAAAGTACATAGTCAGTGCCCTACTTATGGCTCACTGTCCAAGGCTCTGAAAGAAGTGCTAGCGAAATTCACCCAACAACCGTAGTGCGGTGACCTAGAGAAGCAGCCGATAAATTTTATCCTACAATTTTAGCCGTTCAAATTTTGAACGGCTTTTTCACGTCCGTAGGACGTGAATCTGAATTGTGCCTACGCAAAATTGAACGTGTTAAATTTGGCTTATTTTCTTGAGAAGAAGTTAGGAAACGATGTTTCAGCATTCGTTTGTAAGATTATTTTTACGCTTTCCTTGTGAATACTTACTATGCACATTTTAGTTTCATGTATCTAATTCCATATTATGGTTTAGTCTAAGCGATTATCATGTAATTGAGAATGACATATTCGTGCATTCCATAGTTGCATGCACGTTATTGATAAGTGAGATTAGGTATTTTGGTTTTGCGATTGCATTGTTGATTTACACGTGCATAAGCGGAATGTAAATTGAACGAAAATTTATGTCAAGTGTGCGCTGTTTTATGCCGGATCAAAATATACCGCAATAAATGCTTTCTATTTTCAACGAAATCGAATTTACTCATTATTTCCTATATCAAATGTCAATATTAGGCGGAATAAATCGTGTGGGATGCCAAGTTGTTTTAATCTCAACATATTTACCATTTTATTTATCACTTTTCACTATAAGTAATCACGGTACGCTATTAATTGTAAACTACCGCACTACTTCTTACCTTGAAGAATATCAGACCTACTCACATATACGCAATGTTCAACTCAACATGTACGCAGCAGATGAGTAATGTTCAACTCAACATGTAAGCAGCAGATGAGTAATGTTCAACTCAACATGTACGCAGCAGTTGAGTAATGTTCAACTCAACATGTACGCAGCAGTTGAGTAATGTTCAACTCAACATGTACGCAGCAGAGGCTCGAGTCAGGAATTAGCCGTTAGCTCCAGATATTTCCTGTAGTAAAATCTTCCAAACTCCTGATATTCCATGTAGTAAAATTTTCCTGGTTTCTGACATTCCCTGTAAAGGTTTCTGAACTTCTGATTCTCTTAGTAGTAAAATTTTCTAAGATCCTGATATTCACTGTAAAGTGGAACCAAGCTATAGCGGAGTCGATGTTAAATGAAGAAATGTCATTTAAAATTAACTATAATCCCAACTCTCCTATGTATTGCATGATCCTTTAACCTTTCGTCAAGGGATTGCATTTACCGTCATCAATACTATTCGTACCTAATGGCTTGGGGACCAGAGGTTCCGTCAGTAAAGGGTTAAATGGCAGGACAACTTTCGGTTTTCGATGAATGTTAAAAAGTAGCAACGACGAAAATATTGTGCAGCTTTGGTAGCGAAACGACGACGTTAATCTTTAAAAATTTTTAAATCCATATTAATGCAGACATTTTTAAGTTTAATTCACACAAACATCAGGATATTGCTTCTTCGTCGGAAACAACTCGAAAGATGTAACAGCAAGTATCTTTAACGGCACACTAATAAATAGCAGATAATGTGATACACAACATGAACAATACGGCCATTACGGTACGGTACTTCCCTTTTGTTGGGTCCGTGCATTGCAAACTGAATAAATGTTGAAACACTGACAAAACATGAACACAGTTAACTATTTTTAGACATGTAGTACTAACTAAAATTAATTAGGTAAATACCATTTTTCAGGTACACTAAAAACTAGAATAAGGTGGATGGACATCGAGATTTTAACGACATTCAATGAATACCGTCACTAATTCGATTTTTATTACTAAGAGGATTTTTTTTTGTTTTAAGTAAACCTGATTAATTTACCAATCTAAAATGACATTTTATTGGTAAATCAAAATCATCAAAATGTCTTAATGTCATTTTCCAGTCTTTGGAAAAAGACATTAAGAACCTGCAGAAAAATTTGCTCGTTGATGTAAATTATGCTTTTTATTAAAAATGCGGAAATTTTTCGAGTAGAAAGGAATTACAAATTAAAATGTAAGAAATTCTGTGGTTCGACCATTGAATGAATTAATGTATTTCTAACAGAAGTTTGACCGAGAAGTCCAGTGAAAAATAACTCTTTATTTTTCAGTTAATACTACACAACATATTACTTTACACGCTGGTGTTCTTACCGTAAACATTCTACTCGTCATCTTACATCACAGCACAGATCTATTAAAGCTTAAATAATACAGTCTCGGTATTTTATGAAATTACAAAGTATTATAGTTATTATATTAGTATAATTTATAAAATATCTATAATTATGGGGATCATTCATTTTGATCAACAATCCCTGTCACGTATCTCTAGCTGTTCCATACGTTAAATACAAGACGGACATATTTTCAACCGGTCCGGTACCTACAGTGAACGGATTTTACTGCCGATCTCCATAGTGGGAAATATATGCTCTTCAAACAGCAAACGGAGCTTTCCTGTCGCTCTCGCAGACGTGAGATTTGCAGCTTGGAAATTATAACGTCTCTAATTCTTTGTAAAACAACGCGAATGAAAAACGAAATTTAAAATTTATACGTCACGACGTGACTTGAGAGCGGCGAGATTTAAGAAATAATGTTTTCCGTTCTGAGACTCAAAGCACGCAATTTGTAAAATTAAAAAATTAAAATGTTAAACAAAAATAAAATATGAACTTTATGTTACATATGGCAGACTAGCGGCCTTTGGTCGAATACCTGCAAAATTAAAAAAATACCTGCAGAAAAGTACATAGTTGGAGCGTCACCGATATATGCTTGACGAACCTCAAAATATATATACATAAATATATATTAATTTAAATATACAGTCTCAATGAATTGTAATGTCAATGAAATTAAAACTCTCACGAAAGTCCACTGTTACCCTTAACTTTTAATACCACGAATTTAATCTTTTAAAGACGAATACTAACGAATTTCTCTGATAACCTTGTTTCAATTGCGCACACTGCCCTTGACAGATGTAAACCGTAGTCGATGGCGTTAGAAAGACATAAAAATTTAAGTAATTTTAATGTAATAATATTCTCATTGATTATTACCTGTGGCTTTTACTCATGTTAAGATTGTCATTTGCAGCGTAAAAGAATTTTAAATAGATGCAACCCTTGATTCGCTTAGTCTTAAAGTGCCTGTACACGGGTAGAATATTGGCCGATAGTATTAGCGGCTAATGTTTTCTCGCCCTTGTTCTACCGGCAAGGAAGAATAGACACAAAGCCGGTATAATGAAAATAATTACTTATTTTACCCGCTAGTACTTATTTGAAGCCGACGAGAGAAGTCTGCACTCGGCGAACGAATGTCGATCCTTCGATGAAGCAGAATATATGAATTTAGTTGAATAGCATAATATTGAGTTTAATTTAATTCGTTTAAGGTTGTTACTCGACCAGAGGATGCGAAAACTTTTGTCAATTAACTTAAAGTCATAGAGAAAGACTAGGTAGGACGGAGAAATATCTTGTAAACAACATCGACATGTTTTCGTGAACTTGCAGAGCAGAACAGATCACACCACGGCTGATTCAGCCCTCCTATATAGCTGCTTATCGGAGCATAAAACACAAATTTTTTTCATTTCATGCGTGCACCGCTGCCCGCTACTCGGCACTGAGGCTGAAGCAGATAGTAAGGGGCTTTATGGACTAGTTTCCAGTGCACATATAAGAATAAATAAGAAATAAGAAAGAAGCAGCTAGTACTCCACACACAAGGAAAGTAACTCGAGAATTACAATCGGCTAACATTATCTGCTAAGATTAGATCAATTATTATCGGCTGATATACTATATACGTATTGCTACAGATCTAATAACCGCTAATATTATCCCTGTGGACAGGCACCTTCTTTCGTATTTGCTCTACAAAATCTCGATAAATGAAAAATATTTTACGTCAATATTATTTCCGGACACTCCGGAGTGTCCGGAATATTTTTTCTCAGATATTATCGCTATCATTAGAGCTAGTATATGATAACATCACATCATAAACCGAACTACATTACATATACAGAACCTGAGTCTGTGCGGACTCTGAACTACAGTTTATTAACGTTTAAAGGAAAGATTCTTCTGTAATGACTAAGGATACATCACATCGATTATTATTTAAAGGTTCAGATCTGATCAAGCCAACGGCTTCGATTGAATCAAGAACATCGTAGCTACTGCGTGAACCCATGGGATTTACTCTATTTTCTCCATGTTTCACTGAGGCACTCGTCCCGTTTAATGACGATTTTGAGGAGTGAACTTTATCTTCGCAAAATTCTGCATTGATTTTTATAGGTTTGGTTTTTTCTTGGAGTAGTTCTTCATTTTCAGAATACTCACTGGAGTCGCATGAATCAATCATTGGTATTTCAACGTCTCCGAACAAATCCAATAACTCGAGGTCTCCAACACCCAAACTGTACTGTTGAAAAGAATTCTCGGCCAGTTTACTGCTTTTAGTATTTTGTCTTACGTTAGCATCATTCATGTTCTCGGCGTTTGCTATTTCGCAATCACAGAAAATGTTCAGTTCCTGATGCGGCTCGGCAATTACGTTTGGCTGAGGCTCTGGAGAAGATGAACAAGTTGATGTTTGGGAGCAGGGCACAGAAAGCGATTGCGGGCTCAAACTTGGCTCATATGAAACAACTGACAAAAAAGATACCGGCTTTCCATGAACGTTGTTAGAGTCGTTTTTCTTCTGTTGAGACTCGGGCGTGGGCTTCTGGCTACACGCGAGCCTAAGTTTTTCTTCATCGGTCAGCTGAGGATGTGGCCGGGATCGCGATAGTTTATCATCCCCTCCGGCAGCGCAGTCGTTATCCGAGGGAAGAAACCTGAGGGTAGTTGAGCTCTAAAAAATTATTCCGCTATGATATCCTACTTCAATATCATATAGAAAATTATCTACAGCTATCCCCGGCAACCGCTCATAATCATCAGTTTTGAGTTATCAGTACTGCGATGTCACTCATTAAGATACACCAGCTTCAGTTTCCCCACCAACAATTGCTCTCCTCGGCAACTGCTCATAATCATCAGTTTGAAGTTATCAGTAATGCGATGTCACTCATTAATATACACCAGCTTCAGTTTCTCCAATAACAATTGCTCTCATCGGCAACTGCTCATGATCATAAGTTTTGAGTTATCAGTACTGCGATGTCACTCATGAATATACATCAGCTTCAATTTCCCCAATATTCCTCCAGTTCGCACTCTAAAAAAATTTTGTTTGTATACCTGGTAGATACAGAAGAAATGTCTTCTACGAGTGATGGTTGTGGGGTAGAGATGGGACCAGGAGAAGATCTTCCTCCTGAAGAAATGCCGTTATTGTGGCACTGCGAAGGACATGACCCACGATGTTGCTTGTGCACATCGCACATTGTCACCTGTGCAATACAATAATATTATTAATTTTCCGTAATTTTTAAATGTCAAATCTTGTGTTTGAAAATATAGATAAATAATAGCATCGTGTATCTTGGTTGACTTATCGTTAGGCTTCAGCTGACCGTTTAAGACATCCACAATTCACTGATTGATTATAAATCGTCGTCTAGTTAACAACTATAACTTTACTAAGGAACTGACAAGTAACCGATAACAAAACTCTAACCTGGCGTTGTTCGTATAATTTGCAATTGAAAACACGATCCCAAGCACTGCCAAATCATTCATATGTTGTCACTCAAACAGATTCACTTAGTGTAATCTTTTCAATCAACAATTTTTCCACTTTGTGGTTATAACACATAGTCAGTGACTGATAAGTAATACTTACTAGTCCCTGATCCGCCATTTTCAGGAAAATTCTACTTCACATATCTAAAATTCTACTTTAGGGCTTGAAATTGTTATACACATATTATAAAATGCACTAAATTAAAAAATAAATCACATGGGTTGAAGTTGAACTTCTGTGATTGTGTCCTGGGGAGGTAGTGAGGTGGTGGATGGTGTTGTTGAATGATGAAACTCCGCTCCGATACCTGCACGGAATGAAGATGGCTTTAAACTGGGTGTACTGTTTGAAAACATGATTCTTTTTGTTTAAAAATATTATTTAATTTTTTAATCCATCATCAAAACATGAAGATGCGTTCATTGTACCATAGAAGTTACCATCACAGACGCATTTAATCATGTGACAAACCTGTTTCCTTCGTGTTATAAAAACGTTGTTTTCATCAATTTTTTTCATATATATCTCAAAACGTTTTTTTTTCAATGAGTGATTTGGTTTAAATTCGCACCGAGCTTCGAAAGAACACTTGCTTCCAAGTCATGTCAGAATAATGGAAGTAAATCTCGATTTATCAGGAATTCTCCGCTTTCACGTCCCACGTTTCCAAATTTTAACTCATGACAAATTCTCTGAACGAAATTGACTAAATTTTACTTCATTCTTGTTCACGCACAAAATTTCTGAATTTTCGTTACTCTTGAAACACTTTCAGCTTGAAACACTTACAGCTTGAAACTCTTACAGCTTGAAACACTTACAGCTTGAAACACTTACAGCTTGAAACACTTACAGCTTGAAACACTTACAGCTTGAAACACTTACAGCTTGAAACACTTACAGTACCTCTTGGCAGCGTCGGCGCAAATGCCGTACTTCTCGAGCAGCAGGACGAAGTCGCGGCGGTACTGCCTGGTGAGGATGGCGTACAGGTAAGGATTGGCGCACGAGTTCAGAGGGTAGAAAAATACCAGCAAAATCTTGGCTCTGGTCACGTCTATCAGAGGCCATCCCGCCACCGCCGTCAGACTGCAATACAATAATTAGTACAATACATTAATTAAGTCCAATACATTAATTGCCTTCAACTCAGAATTTAGCCTAAGATGTGAATGGGAAATTGTCCAATTGTTTTTGATCCTAGCAGTCGGTATATAAGAATAAACATTCATGGGAATGCGTTAGATACATGAAAAAAGTATAGCCATAAGTTACTATTTTTCATCAACAATCTAAAAAGAAATACTTTATATGTTTAACTCGCCCAAAGAATGCAATGGGAGCCCAGCACGCGAAGTCGGTAAAAACCAGCAACGCCATGCGCTTGGCGACCTTCAGGTCAGATCTGGCCGTGGTAGGATTATGGCCCCGAATGGAGAAGTACATCAACATGTAGCAGCCGCTGTATTGAAGTTAAGCCTTCATTAATACGTGGAGATTGAGAAGTACACCAACATGTAGCAGTCGATGTATTAAAGTTGAAACACTAGCTTTATTGGAAGCTAAATTCTCATTAATGTATGAAAAGCACCGCGAGTAACCAATTTATCCATATTTCGTCATTCTAAGGTTTCAATTAATCACTTATCTGATGGGTATTCAAACAAGAAAATTTCAACAGGCAGGGTGAGTTAGTACGAGGCTCGATGATTCCAACGTTCTAAGCTTTCAACTATATATAAGCACCAATAAAGTGGGGAATAAAACTATTGAATATCTACGAGAAGAGTGTTAGTCTCAAGCCTTACCACCCACCATATTGAGATGAAGGCGAGGCCGTTGATGAGCAACAGTGCTATGAGGTACCCGATTGCTGTCGCGCTACTCGCATCCATGGGTAAGCATATGCTGCAAAAAAATGAATGTATTTAAAAATACGTGCTTGACTTATGTTATGAGAACTTTGATCATGAGGTATCATTGGTAAATATTTACACGTTATGGAGAATGGGGAATAGATATTGTAGGTACAAGGAAGAAAAAATTTGTCCCTTAGTTTGGTATAGAGAAGCTCCATGTGCCTAACAAAGCTTTATTGACAGTGTATTATAGTAAGCTGAAAATTTTCCCACTACTTTAAATTAGACCGCTAAGATAAAGGGTGACCAACTAGAACTTGGGCGTTACATTTTTGGCGGCCGGCAGTTAAGCTGCTGGTCCCGACTGGCGTTATATTAGTTCCTCTCTTGTTGGATTTTAACTCTAACGCCACGGATAGAGGTACGAGATAAGGCGCTAGATCCCCGTGGTTGGAGTTAAAATCCTATAAGAGAGGAATCAGTACACCGGTTGGGATCAGCAGCTTACCTAACGGCTTAGCGCAAGTAGAAGGGAAATTTTCAGCCTACTATATTACAGACAATTTTTTACCGGTTCAGATATAATTCTTAAGTTTTAGTTTGTTGAAATTTCTCATATTTCCCCTTTATACTTCATGATCAAATTTCATTCCGTTCTGTGTCGAGGGGAGCATCATCCTGTACACACAGTTTTTCACGAATTTCGACTCCACTCTCGCAGTGAAATGAGTTGCAAATTTCATAAGAGACGTTGACAGTTTGCGCTAATTAACCGGTTGTCCTGGACTTGCAGATGTTGATGAATTTGTTGTTATCGTAGGTGGGAAATTTCAGGCGTTCTGTTCCACGCAATATCTATGGAATTAAATTATGCGTCTAATGCTCTTCATTTCCCAGCAACGTATTATACTTGCTATGCATGTTCCTCTTCATTGGAGAACCGGTCTAAATTGTGTTGCAATGTCCCTGTGTTTTTGTTAAATACATCTCATCTTTTGTTTCCAGTTATGCTATAAAGCCTCACAAAAGTGAAAGAACTTAGTTAAAAAGTTAATGGGAGTTATTACTAAGATCCACTGGATGCATCGACTGATATCTCGTAACCATGTATAAGTAAAATCCTAGTATTTTACATCCTAAAGTACAATTTTTCACCATTGTGTCATGCGAGGCACCCTTTGATTGGTTCATATGGTTAAACTGATCCATTTAAAACAATGTGTTTTGAAGCATAAGATGTTTTCTCTCGGTTACACTCCCATGATCTTAGTTAGAAACAGTAATTTTTCTCTTCAAACTGGTAGTAACTTAGAGTATTTCTGCAATTTGGCTGTCGCTTGACTTTTCTGAAGCCCGATTAAAAAAATATAATTAGTGCACGATCAAAGAAATGGAAATAAGATCTTGGAGGCTTCAATGTATTGACCCTCAGTCTGATAGATACTTCTCACTTATTCTTGGTTTATGGAGAGGTATTATAAATAATTGATGATGTGTCATGTCAAACGTGTCTACTTGGTTTATGGAGAGGTAATATAAATAAAAGATTATATGTGTCCCGACAAACGTGTCTACGAACCTTAATTGTGAATGCAATTATATCTTAGAGACCTGGGGCCATACTTTCAAAACGCGCTAAGTTAACGTAAGTATTTACGCTCTATTTTCTTGTCTGTGATTGGTGGATTTTGCTTGAAAGGCCGTCAATGATTGGCTGATGAACTTACGATCTCTTAACTTTTTTTTGAAAGTATAGGCTCCTGGTTTTGCCACAGTCACACCTGGTTTTGCTGTAGTCAGAGACTCCCAACAGTGGCAACGCGGCCATCACGAGAGCGTAGAGCCATCCGGCAAGCATGATCTTGCAAGCCATGACCAACTTCAGACGCTTGTTGAGGTTTATGGCGTATGTGATGGCGTACCAGCGTTCTATTGTGATCACAGTCAGGCTAAAGATCGACAACTCCGATGAAAATACCGTCAAAAACCCAGCAATTTTACAGCCTGCACCTGTTGGAATATTAGTGTGTGATAATCAAATGCCTCTATATAGTGTGGGATTTTAGAGACGAAACTATTTTTCGGAAATTAGAATATAAACTGTTAGTAATTTGTCTTATAGCATGATAAATAGGCAGTCTTTTGCACCACAATTGGAAATTTAACGGAGATTATGTTAGCGATACGATAAGTAATAATAACAATCATCACTTGAATCAACTTTAAGGTTCATAAACAACATTTAGTCGTCGATTTCTTCATAAACAATAATTTGTGCTTCCATTAGATAATGCAAATCCCACCATTCTGCCAGTCCACGGCGTAGTTGAAGTATTGCGACACTGTGTGTGCGTCCATAGCTGCGATGATAAGAAGGTACAGTCCCATCATCAGGTCAGCGATCGCTAAGTTCAGCATCAGGAACTTGCTTACGTTCATCCTTGAGTAATGTATGTTTTATATGTAAATAACTCACTACATGAATATGAATTTTGATTTCGTTCATATAGCAGTTACCGCCAAAGTAGCCTTCATATAAATTTTAATCCGAGCAGCCGGAATCCATTTTGCACAAAATTTGTACCACAGATTGGAATAAAAATCACAAAAAATTGAATTTAAAAAATTATGCTGACACCTATTTTGTTACACTACTAATACTATGTCAAAAAATAACCCTTTTTGGCCCACACAAGTATTGAATTTAGTGTTAATCCTGCGGATATTTCATGTTACTTGAATGCATCATTGTGCTCTGTAAAGCTGACATTATTGATGATAATAACTCACCTGAACCTCCAGGACCCGAGCACGACAATAACGGCCGTGTTGCCCACGACGGCCGTGACTACGACCGCCCACACGGCCACGCGTAGCCCCACGTTGCCCATGATGTCCTCGCAGGGGTTGAAGGCGTTGGGCGCTGGAGTACAATGTACGTCCGGGGCTTGTAGGACGAACTGCCCGCAGTTGAACTCGAGGGTCTGGTTGTGAACGGGTGCCTGTTGTTGAGAACATAGAGTATTATTTATCGTTGTTGGGCGCTGGAGTACAATGTTTATGTAAAGCTGACGTGATTGATGATAATAACACACCTGAATCGCCAGGACCCGAGCACGACAATAACGGCCGTGTTGCCCACGACGGCCGTGATGACGACCGCCCACACGGCCACGCGTAGCCCTACGTTGCCCATGATGTCCTCACAGGGGTTGAAGGCGTTGGGCGCTGGAGTACAATGCACGTCCGGGGCTTGTAGGACGAACTGCCCGCAGTTGAACTCGAGTGTCTGGTTGTGAACGGGGGCCTGTTGATGAGAACATAGAGTATTATTTACAGGGGCCTGTTGATGAGAACATAGAGTATTATTTACAGGGGCCTGTTGATGAGAACATAGAGTATTATTTACAGGGGCCTGTTGATGAGAACATAGAGTATTATTTATCGTTGTTGGGCGCTGGAGTACAATGTACGTCCGGGGCTTGTAGGACGAACTGCCCGCAGTTGAACTCGAGGGTCTGGTTGTGAACGGGGGCCTGTTGTTGAGAACGTAGAGTATTATTTATCGTTTATTAGAAGCTGAATATTAAATATATTATCTTTATTTTATTGCTTTCGTTTAGTTCAAATGAAATTATTAACAGTTAAGCGTCGGTTAGCAAACTGGTAATAAGTTGACAGTAATGAGACACGTATTATTTTAACAAAAATTTATCAAGATCATTTTCAGAAATAATTCACTCAGGAGCATGAGTGAGGGCACTGTCGAGATAGCGATGGACTTTTTACCATTGTAAGGGTGACTCTGACCAGATAAGCCTGTTAAAGTGTCACTATTTGTTTATTTTGTCCCATTGCCATTCTGACTGCATGTCCGAAGACATTAACTGGCTTTCTTAAATCACTAACGGCAAATAACGATAAGTTCATTTTGTTCATACATACAAAGTGTCATTATTTGTTTATTTTGACCCATTGCTGTACTGACTGCATGTCCGAAGACATTGACAGGCTTTCTTGAATCACTAACAGCAAATAACGATAAGTTCATATTGTTCATTTATACAATTCGCAGATAGCTGCAACGGAACGCGCAAACATTCATAGGTTTTGTGTTGGTCTTTGTTGTGTGGATGAGAAAAAACGAGAAAAATTTGATTAACTAGTTACAAGGTACAGAAAACTTTTCACGCAATATTTTTATAATAGGGTTCGAGATCTAACAAGTACGTAACTCGTGACGTATCGTCACACGTATAAAATTGATTATCTTGCGGATTTTGTTATGCATCTTATAAGTCGTATTAGCTCGTGATTTGTACAATTGACATAAATTGTTAGTTGCACCAGCCTGCACAATAAAATCTGTTCGTGCGTTTGTTGAAAAGACAGGCACTTGATACACGTAATATTTACTGGAAACGTAAAAATAATACAATGTTAATCTAGTGAATTACGTGATGCGGCTCTAAGCTGTGCGAAATTAAACAGTGGATTGCAAGTGAAATAGGCTCAGATTTTTGTCCTAGTTAGTTACTATATTGTCGCAATTTATGGCACGTCCAATTCAGTAATTCATAATAGTGTTTCTAGGTATGATTTAAAATTTATGCGTCACTTTGCATGCATCACGTTTATATTTCACTTATACTATTACAAACATCAGGTTAGAAATTGTGTGTTTAAACTTATAATTTGAAAATAGCGAATACACGTGCCTATAAATATCAAGTTATTTTGTTTTGAGCTTCGAGAGTCATTAATGCTGAAATCCATGATAAATATTTTTAGTTGATAATAATCCGTTGTCGAGTCTCGGAATAATTCGAGACTCGACAACATATTTGAATAATTCGAAGTAAGATTGAAAAAATAAGGTTAATTTTCGCTGTAAATTGAGCGCATGAATATAAAATAAAAAACAGCACTCTATTTCGAAATAATATTGCATACAGAGCCTATCAAAAACATTCATCCGATTTCATAAAGTCATAACTTTTATTGTCCGACCTTCTATTGGAAAAAAGGAAACATTCGAATTTGATGTGATTCAATGAAATCATTGCGGTGGACAATGAATTTCATTTTAACTCAAAGAATTCGTAATCAGGTAATCTGTAAAATTAACATTTTATCTATTTCTTTCTTGCTGCGGTTTATTAAAAACTCCGATCATGTTCCTCCGCTACTAGATGCAATGGATAATATGAAGATTGCATATAAACTGCTATGGAAGCTGGAACTCAGGACAAATTCGATGAAAGTGTTGGACGAATTTAACTCTCATATCGACGTATGCTATGCCTCTCAAAGTCGACGTATTACAAATATTTGATAAGATGGGATATAACTTTTTTAGTTTCCTTTTCAGGCAGTAAGAATGTATTGGTTTCATGTACATTATATTAGTGTTCAAACTATTGACATGATAAATCGCACAAAGGGATGGTTTCTTTGATATATCCTGTTTTGTTTATTTAGAAGATCAATTAAATAGTCAGAAGCAAATTAATCCACGCGATGAACAAATCGACCTTAGGTTATCATTCACTTAAAAATATTTTGCCCTCGTACTTTAAAACACAAATTTTTTCATTTCATGCGTGCACCGCTGCCCGATGCTGACGCGTGTCTGTGCTCGTCAGAACTTCTATGGGATTTCGCGTTCCTATATATAGGGGGATTGTTCCTGAGTGCCCCACCGCTGAGCTCGCGGTGTCTGACTGCAGATCTCGGTTGTAACGCTGTCTCTTTCGAGCCAGTTTCAGCGGGCTGGACATCTGAGGCCTTCCGCCCCTTGTGGGTGATGAATAATTGAGACCTTCCACCTCTATGGTGATATTCACCTTGACTTTCGGTGCGAGATAGCCAAATAGCTGAAGCGCTAGTAAACATTTGGCCACTAAACTAACTAACTAACGCTACTAGACACTGAGGCTGAAGCAGCTAGTACTCCACACACATGAAAAGTAACTCGAGAATTACAATCGGCTAACATTATCTGCTAAGATTGGATCTATTATTATCGGCTAATATACTATTTGTTGCTACAGATCTAATATAGCCTTACCACCCACCATATTGAGATGAAGGCGAGGCCGTTGATGAGCAACAGTGCTATGAGGTACCCGATTGCTGTCGCGCTACTCGCATCCATAGGTAAGCATATGCTGAAAAAAACAATGAATAGAGATAAATAAAACATATGTGTATAACTTATGTTTTGAGAACATTGATCATAAGGCATCAATTGTAAATATTTACACGTTATGGAAATTAAAGAATAAAGAGGCAGGTACAAGGAGAAAAAATTGTCCCTTAGTTTCGTATTGACAAGCTCCATGTGCCTAACAAAGCTATATTGACAGTGTACTACTGTATAGCAGGCTGAAAATATTCTCATTACTTGCAAGTTTTAGACCGCTGATCAGCTCTAACGTAGGCGTTACATTTTTGGTAGCCGTCAGTTAAGCTGTTGATCCTGACTCGCGTATTGGGGCCTTACTTTCAAAACTTGCTAAGTGAACGTAAGTACTTACGCCCTATTTTCTTGTCTATGATTGGTAGATTTTGCTTGAAAGGCCGTCAATGATTGGCTGATGAACTTACGATCTCTTATAGGCTACACTTATATAACCTTAGTTAGAAACAATAATTTCCCTTTTGACGACCTTGCAAACTGGTATTAACTTATGGTCTTTCTGCAATCTGGCTGTCTCTAGATTTGTCTGAAGCCCAATTAAAAAAAAAGTTTTGCACAGTCGACGAAATGTAAAAAAGATGAGGGTCAATGTAGTGGCCCTAAGTCTAATAGATACCTCTTACTTGTTCTTTGTTTATGGAGAGGTAATATAAATAAGAGATTATATGTGTCCCGTCAAACGTGTCTACGAACCTTAATTGTGAATGCAATTATATCTTAGAGCCTCACACCTTGTTTTGCTGTAGTCAGAGACTCCCAACAGTGGCAACGCGGCCATCACGAGAGCGTAGAGCCATCCGGCAAGCATGATCTTGCAAGCCATGACCAATGCCCGCAGTTGAACTCGAGGGTCTGGTTGTGAACGGGTGCCTGTTGTTGAGAACATAGAGTATTATTTATCGTTGTTGGGCGCTGGAGTACAATGCACGTCCGGGGCTCGTAGGACGAACAGCCCGCAGTTGAACTCGAGGATCTGGTTGTGAACGGGTGCCTGTTGTTGAGAACATAGAGTATTATTTATCGTTGTTGGGCGCTGGAGTACAATGTACGTCCGGGGCTCGTAGGACGAACAGCCCGCAGTTGAACTCGAGGATCTGGTTGTGAACGGGCGCCTGTTGTTGAGAACATATAGTATTATTTATAGTTTATTAGGAGCTGAATAATAAATATATTAGCTTTATTTTATTGCTTTAGTTCAGTTCAAATGGAAATTTCATCACTTAATAGTTGGTTGACAGGCTGTTAAAAGTTTACAGTAATGAAACACGTATTATTAAAAGAAAAGTGGATCACGATCATTTTAAAAAATAACTCACTCAGAGACATGAGCGAGATATTGTCGATATAGCGATGCACTTTTTACCATTGCGAGGGTGACTGTGACTAGTTGAGCCGGTAAAAGTGTCACTATTTGCATAATAGGACCTCTTGCTTTTCTGACTGTATGTCTGAAGACATACACACGCGTTGTTATTTCACTAACAGCAAATTACTATAAGTTCATATTGTTCCTTTTAAAATTTGAAGATAGCTGCGACAGAACGCACAAACATTCATGAATTTTGTATTGGTTTTTATGATGTAGAAGAGAAAACACGAGAGAAATTTGATTAAATAGTTTTAAGGTACGGTACTGATAACTTTTCAAGCCGTACTCTTATATCAGGGCCCAAAATCTAGTTAGTACGTAACTCGTATTGTACCGTCATGTTGTGAATCCTGCGTATACAAGTGGTGTTAGCTCGTGATTTGTACAATTAAAACGGAGTTTCAGCAGTTTACCCAATAAAAATCTGTTCATGCATTTGTTGCAAATACAGGCATTTGATCTACGTATTATTTACTGGAAACGTGAAAATAATACAATGTTATTCTAGTGAATTAATTGGTGCGACTATACGCTGTGCTAGGTTAACAAATGGATTAGAAGTGAAACAATGATTCAGGTGAAATAATCTTGAATTTTTGTACTCATTATTTTCGAAATGGTCATAATTTATGGCACGTTCAATTTAATAAATAATTCATGACACTGTTTCTAAGTATGATTTCATATTTATGCATCCGTTTGCATGCATCACGTTTATATTTCACTTATATTACACACATGAGGTTAGAAATTGTGTGTTTGAACTTATACTGCGAAAACAGCGAATACACGTGTCTATTAGAATTACGTTATTTTATTTTTTATTTCCGAAAGTCGTTAATGCTGTATTCAATGAGGAATATTTTTAGTCGATATTGATTCGATGTCGAGTCTCAGCCAACAAAACATTTCTGAATAATTCGAAGTGAGATTGAAAAATGAGTTTAATTTTCAATGTAAATTTAACGCGCATATATAAAAAATATCTCATTTAAAATCAAAATATTGTATACAGAGCGTTCAAAAACATTCATTCGATTGCATGAAGTCATAACTTTTAGTGTCGGACATTCTTTTAGAAAAGAGGAAACATTCGAATTTTACGTGTTTCCATAAAATCGTTAACAATGAATTTCATTTTCAATCAAAGAATTCGTAATCAGTGAATCTGCAAAATGTACATTTTATGTATTTCTTTCTTGCTGCGGTTTATCAAAAACTTCGTTCATGTTCCTCCGCTACTAGATGCAATGGATAATATGAAGATTGCATAAAAACTGCTGTTGAAGCTGTAACTCAGGACAAATTCTCTGAAATTTTGGGACGAATTAAACTCTCATATCGACATATGTTATGCCTCTCAATGTCGACATATTAAAAATGTTTGATAGATGGGATTTAACTTTTTTAGATTCCTTTTCAGACAGAAAAAATGTATTGGGTTTAAATATATTATATTAGTGTTCGAACTGTTGACATGATAAATCGCACAAAGGAAATGGTTTCTTTGATATATATATTTTTTGTCTGTTTAGAAGATTAATTAAATAGTCAGAAGCAAATTATACTCCACGAGATGAACAAATCGACCTTAGGTTATCATTCACTTAAAAATATTTTGCCCTCGTACTGTTTTACCACAACAAACAATTATTAGGAGCTTTCATTTTAAATTTCTTTTATTGATCCTGAATGAACAAACGTGAATTTTTCTTTATGTATTTAAGAGTTGAAAAAAATTAGGCTGTAATCTACTCACCGCGTTTGTATGAAATGTGCCGGGGAATGAATGGAAGTCCGCGTGTGATGAACTTCCGGCGTCAAGTGATGTGTTGGGTCTTAGCATCAGCCCCACGGTGGGTGGGAGACCAGGCAGCAAACTCATCTGTTGGTCAACAGGAACAAGTGTTTATCTCTTAACTAAATCTGATGTATTAAAGTGTTTTTCAACTGTGAATAGAAATGGGATTACAAATTAAAAATAATTATTTAAAAATAGCGTTTAATCTATAATAACGCTAAACATACTTTTTATGCTAAGAAATTTTTTGCAGCTGAATAGGAATGAATTTTATAATGCCTAGCAGTTTGTTATTTTGTGTGACAATTACAAATTGCGCCAAAAATGTATAATTACATTAGCTTAGGTCAAAAAAATTAGCATGCAAAAGCGCTAAAGATTTTTTGACGCAATTCGAAAATATTTTGCAATTTAACTACACAAACATTGGAAATAGATCATACTTTTCAGTCTTAAAAAATTAAATCGGGTGGCAATAGTTTGTCTGCACTACGAGAAAAATTGAAAATTTTGTGTCAATGCTTCTGCAGATAAATTTCCATCTTTTCAAACTTACATGATTTTCAGTGTCATTTAGAGTCCCAAAATTTCGAAAGCCAAGAGCAAACTGCTGATGCCTGTTGCTTCCATCACGGAAAAAGTTCGAGTTCTGGATTTCAAACGCACTTTTGAAGCGAGACTCGATTCCAGGGCCTTGATTTCTTTTGAATTTTGGAAGTGGAAAACTTCGAGACGGTGGAAGAAATGAACCGTCTTGAAGTATAGAGCTGGATATTCGGCTGCTAGGTGTCGTTAATCCAACTACATTTTCCAGCTGATCTGGAAAAATCTCAAAATTGTGCAGTGGACCCCAAGAACCAAAATCGATTCTAGAAAAATCATCAAAATGTTCACTGAAAGGAAGCGGCGATGAAGTCAGCAAATACTTCTCTTTGACTGAACGAGGACTCGAAGAGGTAACTTTTACCGAAGACATCGCAAAATTTTTATCAGTCGTTTCCGAGGCAAGATCGGGGAATTGAGTAGACGTTTCCTTCCAGTTACCATCGTAAGAAGACTCAATGAAGCCACGACCAAAACTGCCTTCCGTTGAGAATAGACCGCGGTCACTTGAACTGTAATGATAATTCTGAAAGTTGATAAGATTTCGATCAAATTGATTCTTGTCCGACAAATCGTCAGAAATAAATTTATTCTCCCAGAAGGAATCCGTTTCCAAATTTTTGTCCAATGAGAACCTGCTATCACTAGAGCTTCGTTCAGTCCTAAGCGTAGATTTATCTTGGCTTGATTCTTGAGCATGAAAATTCTTGCACTCTTCGCTTTCCACGCGACTGATCAACTCCTGTGAATATAAAATATTACTGAAACTCACGAAGAATTAGAAATCAATAACACAAGTTATCAAAAATATAATTAGCAATGTGCAAAATGTTTCAGATTATAGATTATATAATACAACCTAACCAATTTATCATTTATTTCAATGGATAATGATATGTATTATTCGCATGCATGTTCCTTTTAAACATGATGTTCATTTCGTAATTGAAAAAATCCATCTCCCATCCACAAATTTTGTCCCATCGGAGCCACACGATCAATTCGAGTATCACTCAGACGAATATCATTGTATTAAAACAAATATACAATTTACAATTAATGTAATGGGATATATTTAACGCTCATTATCATACAGCACATATGTAGAATAGTAAGCAACCTCTATTAGGTTAAACTCTACGGTATTGACACCCAATATTTAAGTATCTGTGCTCTCACCAGCTTGCTTCAATTATTATTGAAAAATAGGATATTGAAATCTTGCAATTGAAACCTAACAATTAGATATTTTTTCTTGCCAAAACTGGCAACCTAAAGAAAAATCAAGAACTAGCAATAACAGGGAGTTATTACGTCATGATCGTTGAGTTATCAACTTCGATATTGAAATTCATGGCTTCATGGCCCAATTATTTCTCATATCGGATAATAAAACCTTGTTCTTCGTAGCCAATATTCTGCTATCAGTCTATGTAGACTGAAAAATTGAATAGAAGAATTTATGTCACTAATATAATCCTGCGTTCACACAACTCTAAATTATTTGCCTACACTCACCCTACGTGGGTCGAAAATATTAATTTATTTCACTGAAAAATCCCGTGATGGCTCAATTACTATTTAAATGCTTCCACTCATTATCTCTAGATTGAAGCTATGCCTTTTTATTACAAAAAAATCCTAAGTTTACACAACTCTCAACTAAATACCTTCACTTGTCAAGTGTGATTTGAATATAAACATAAATGTAACTTATAAAATTCCGTGACAACACAATTTACAATTAAATGACTGCCTTGACTCACTCTCTGATTTGAATATATGCATTTATGTAACTTATAAAATTCCGTGTCAACACCATTGACAATTAAATGACTGCCTTGACTCACTCTCTGATTTGAATATATGCATTTATGTAACTTATAAAATTCCGTGACAACACAATTGACAATTAAATAACTACCTTGACTCACTCTGTGTGATTTGAATATATGCATTTATGTAACTTATAAAATTCCGTGACAACACCATTGATAATTAAATGACTGCCTTGACTCACTCTCTGATTTGAATATATGCATTTATGTAACTTATAAAATTTCATGATAACACAATTGACAATTAAATGCCATGACTCACCTGGTGTTTATAACGTCTAGAAGGATCGTGCTGCTGAGGGAACTGGAAGGCACAGCAGTGATGGGGGTACGTGAGGCGGGCTGTTCTCAGGCTCTTTAAAGCGTACACTGACGGGAATATTTTTAGCGTCGGAGTGTCTTCCAGCAGTAGCTCTTCCAGACCAGACAGCCCGAGCGTTGGTAGCCACGTGATGGAAGTGAAGGATAAGTCTCTGGAGAGTGATCACTTCCATCAACTGTCATTTATAGGTTAGAATTTTAATAAAATTGTGGAATATTGTATGTGGCGGATATTCTGGTGCAGATTAGTAATTTTTATTTATTTATGAAACGGTAATGCTGGGCGTCGCGAATTTAATAATTTGGCGGATAATTGCTCTTCATTCTTCGTAACGAACAGAATCTCAGAAAAATATTTTGTTCCTCACATGGAAAACGATGAAAATTATTCTCTTCATTGAACAATAGAAAGGGATACAGTCTATGTCCAATTAATTTGAATCTATAATTTGGCCAAAAAAGGAGTGGAGAAATTGTCAATAAGCCTTTAGATAATTATGTAGAGAACGGCATACAATATTCCATCAGATAAGTGAAATAACTAATTATAGATTCGATTGGATTTGTTGGATTCTTCATAACTTACCTTTTAAAGTTACATTGTGCAACACCAAAATATTGAGAAATCATAAATTAAGGTGAATCTATGCATGCAATAGATCCAGTTTATCATATCCTAGAGTGCACCGGGCAGAAGTACAGTGTAAATAAATTATTACTGTCTCTAGTACACGCATTGCGGTATATACTCCATTCTTTTATTTGCATTACATCAGTTATGGTCATATACGACTTGTCAATAAGTAAAATGAGTGAGATTCACCTGAGGTTTTTATTTGAAACAAATTTCATATGAAACTGGGGGTATTATATATATGATTGCATAAAGAACTGTGCAACGTATTAATTTCCCTGTGCGATAAAATCGTAGATATCTGATAAATATTTCCGATTTGGTTATCTAAATAAATTGACTATATTGCAAATAGAGATTAATTTATGGACCATAACAATTATTTATAATAGTGACAACAGAATTGATAATATTGCAGGTGGAGGTTGATTAATTTACAAACTTGACACCATAATACTTAATTATAATAATGACAATATATGAGAAAGACACTCACAGAGTGCGGAGGATCAGCACTCCATCGAACGCGTTCTCATGAAGTTCTCGGAGCTCATGATTTCCTTTCAGGCTTCTGAAAACAAATTACCGTGAACTAAATCAGGTTTTAACCGTTCGTTTTGACGCCCAATTTAATTTAGTTTAGTTTTAATTAATTTAGTTAGTAAACGGAAGAGAAGACTAATTAATTCCAATAATGAATTAATATCAAATGTTCAAAATACATTCAAATACAATCTAATGAATGCATCAAGAAATCTTTCCTCGAGGAATTTAAGCCACAAACAGTAGTTTTTAATCAATTTAATAATTTAAATAAACTTATCCTGAAAGTTTCAGGTTGAGAGTTGGTAATCGGCCCAGCTGAAATAATGAGGCAGTGGAACCCTAAGTTAAACTTTTATTATAAAAAAATATCTCGTTTGTTCTTAATAACGAACTCGTGAACTCGTGTGTATTCTTGTTAGTAAGTTGTCAATTTAATTATCGTTGACGGAGTCAAAGTCTGTAATTGCACATCGAGGAACGGGTCATTGAACTTCGAACATTCTGAACACACAGAGTAATTGGCAGCCTGATTAAATTTAATGCTGACTGCGATTTTTTTATTTTGGATGTTATGAAAAACATGGGATATTTTTTCCACCGATTATAAAATTCATTGTACTTTTATTATATAATGTGCTATTATAATATTATTATGTTATTATATATTTATTATATAATAAATTTTATTATATAATGTGTCTTAATAGATAGTATATTATTTATGTTTGGAAATGTACTGTAATTATAAAGTTAATCAAAAGGTCAATTGTAACAATCACTTAATTATTATAATTTATTATTCTATATTTATATATAATTGAATATTTTTGAAATATAACTTGAAGCATAGCAATAAAATCGAAATTTACGCCATGTTGAAATCAAGATTTTTAAAAAGTCGCTCTATCGTATAGATCAAGTGTTGTACCATTTATCGATTCTAAATGCGAATCCACATAATTGCCACATAGGAAAGTGAAAAACAATTTTTCGATGCGCAATACCCCATAGAAGATATATGGATTCGACCCCATAGAAGATATATGGATTCTATTCCTTCATCAACAAAGCAGAAGGCGTGAGTTTTTCAAACCTGCTACCACTTTTATGTCTTGCCAACTGACTGGGAGCGTCATTTTTAAACCATGACTGTTGTCGCCTTAGATAAGTTCAACTGAACAACACAATCGTTGATTGTTGGAGAAAATGACATTGTTGATAACGACTTGTGTAATTAACCTTAGAAAAAAGGGTGTCGTGGAAATTCATATGATGAGCGTATAAATAAGGTATTGTCAGAGAGAACTTCCACATTACACCACAATAGTGAATTGCTTGCCACAGAGATATTGTTGACAATGGCTTTCGTAGGTAACTTTTGAAAATAAGGTGAAATCTACGTTAATGACATTATTTTTTAACTAGTGTCTGTTATGTGAGAAATTTTCAGCTGAACCATACAATGGTGAAGCGCTGGATACAAGACATTGTTGAAAGAGATTTTTATTTGCATCGGAGCAACGAATTTCGTAATAAACCTCGAAGCAAGAGGCGCTTTCGAAATCCACGTTAACAAACATTTCAAGTATTCCATAAATAGTTACATTTCGTTTATATTGTTGGACTCATTTAATGAGCTCGAGGCTTGCAGCTAAAGGTTGTTATTGTAACTAATTGTAACGCAGTGAGTAATAATTAGCATTATTACCCACTGCGACATTAAGTTAAAGATAATTTTGACACTTATTAGGAACAGAGGTCAGCAGAAGTTCAACTTCTAACCAATGTCTGGCCACGTCTATGAAAAATAATACTTGTAAAAAAACTTCTTTGAATGATGGTCCAAAATTGTATTGGTTTTCTACGAGAACTCACTTTAATTTTCACTTAATTGAAGGATTTATATCTAATTTAGTAATTTCTATTTATTTTACAAAGTCTTAGCATATTTTGATACATTTTTCTTTTCCGTAAATTACTCTCTTCTAAAATATAAATAACAACACATTCACAAGAGATATATGAGAAAAATTGTCTTTTACTTTTTAATATTTTCCCTCATGCATTTTTTATAAAAGGCAACGTCTCAGAACCGCCATGTGAATGAATGTGAATTAAAGACGACGTCGAGGTTCATTTAATTACGCTATTGCACGACTGTATTGCTAGTAAAAACTAGTCAGTAATAGGAGCTATACCTGCGTCGATAATAACGTTAGAAACAAACTTCTTTAATAAAACAGAAGGAATCATACGAACATGGCTGTGGATGTTTAAGACAACCAAACAATTCAGATTATTTGCAATTAATTTTTAATTTAAACACAAATTGCTTGACATTGAGAATAGGCAGTTGCGACTCATCAGATGGAATTCAATTTCACGATGGACGACCAGAAAATGCTGCAAACCATGAGGTTTGTAGAATTAATTGATTTTACGATGAAACATTAATTTTATTTGATTTTACGAAAAAGCATCAATTGATTTTACCAGGTAGTTGCATCTAGAAGCAATTTTGCTATTAATATTTTATTAGTTGGAAACATTATTTTCTAAATTATCAATTATAAACTTCCAAGACAGATTATTAAGCGCCAAGAAGTGATAAAAGTTTTAAAATACTTACAAGGTTCCAATTTGAGAGCCAGCGAACGCTCTTTCACCAACCACCTTGATGTGGTTGTAGCTAAGAAGTCTGATGTAAAGAAACAGTATTTGATTTTCAACACAATAAAATTGCATCATTAAAACTTTTAGTATAGTTGATGGTATATATTGGCTTCGTCAATAATAAAAGAGGACCTATAGTGTGCTTAGCCTTCGCTTCTACACATTTCATTTTGTGAATGACGTGTGCAATCTTAATCTAATTTAATCTCTTAATTCAATCTTAATATAATCTCTGCCTATCTTATTTTAGCAAACAAAAGTAGTAATATATTTAATTCAGCTTTCGGCGACGGCTAAACTTTCCTGCATCGAAAATTTTGGCAGTCAGAGAAGATGGGCCTTTATACGAAGTCATCAAAATGTATATCGAACGTGGCTTACCACTGATGATTATTTCGAAATATTTTCCTTAAGTGACATGATGCTGTTCATCGCCAAGAGTCAAAGTGAATAATGAAGGGATCCTACATTGATTAGGATGAATGAAAATATCTCAAGCTTCAAATTAAATTTTTTCTCAATTTTATGGCGGTTCAAATCTAGCGCCTGCTTTGTTATTAAATTATTAGGTAAATAATTAATGAAAAATTAAATAATTAATGAAAAAATTTTATAAATTGACTGGATGCATAGGATCGCCAATCTTTCTCTTTCACCGAATGGGATCTTTAACTTCACCCTAAAAATAATCCATCAATCCACCTTACCCTAGAAAATAATACATGAATTCTCTTTCCATTGAGGCATAAACTATTCATTTTGAATTTATGCTTAAATAAATTCGAATTTAATAATAAATTGGGTCCTTTATTTAAAATAACCCTTTAATTTATATTGCTTGCAGTGATTTACTTTTCAAATTCATTAGATTCATGAATGATAAAAGTAAAAGCTAAACTATCATCACGTACAATTTTAACAGAGTACGAAAATTTGCAACCACCAAAAACGAGCTGTGTAACGATAGGCTTGCTTGTGTTAAAGTTCGCTGAAAATATAAATTTACGATTGATTGACAGATATTCATTCACTTCATCACAATACCAGAATATAAGAAGCTTTGTAACGTGTTGAAAAAAATGATGATCAGTTTTGGTGAAACAAATTCTACGTGGCAAAGGATAATTTAAGAATGAAACGGAATAAAATTTAAAAATTGTTGTGTTATCTGTCGTGAATTTAACAGCGTATGATGAATATAATGTATTTGTATATAATATATAATATAGCAATATATAATAATATATTAATAATTGATTAGGTAATATAATTTACTTATGTATGTATGACTTACAGCTGCTCTGTGCTGACATCGAACGACGATGGCAGGATTTCCGATATTTTATTGTAGTCCAAGTCACTGAAAATTGAGAAGCTTGAACATCGTAATTATAATAATTGGGTTAGACATAAAGTTATTGTATTTAAGACGGATAATACCTATGTATTTCGGTATTCACAACAATGTATTCTAATGAATATTGTATTATTAAATGGTATATGGTAATATACAGAGTCATGGTATTCACAAAAATGTATTTTAATGAATTAAATTATATTTGATTTTTATAAATATATATATAAATTTTTACTTATAGTAAAAATTTTCGATTAAAAATCACAGCGCACGTAAGGCTATTGAAATCATAATCATGAGACAGCACTAATTATTTATTCATTTCATACCCCAGGAAGAACCAAGTTTGAATCTTCCTGCAAACCTGTCTCATAAGACGAGAAAACTTCAATACTGTTGCGCATGAAGTAGATAAATAAGATCAGTCTATAAGTAAAAGAAAATTATAAGAGTATAATCAATAATATAAGATAATAAATCAAGGTACGGTATTATATAGTAAAAAATTGCGAAACCTCAACAATATAAATTAAGTATTAAGAATACAGCGGCGGTCCTTGCACCTACGCCGCACTTCGTCTTAACTTTGGGCTCGCAGGGAGCTGATATCGGGCTGAAAATAGATCCTTTATCGCAGTCGATCGCCTTTGAAATATAAAATTAAAATAAGAAAAAGAGCTTTGATTCGCGAATGTGTAATTATTATCAAATAGCAAATGTTCACGTAATAATTACATAGCTATCAACACGTGCCTAGTATTTACTACCACTTTTCTCATTGAATGCAGTGGACATAACTGTCAAACCATTATTATCTGACTTATATGTAGATTTTAAAGGCAAAAATTTCGTTTTTTTGTTTAAGCAATGACGTACGAGTCTGAAAGAAAATTGGGTCTAGAATACTAATTAAATAGATTCAAAAGAAGATAACAATTACGTAGCCGATAATGAGAGCAGCTAAGGTTTATTAACTAACCAAGTAACTGTTAATGAGAAATTACTGCATTGGAAGTCAGTGGTTAATCTCACACATGGACAATCCCTTAGGGACGTTAAATGTGCAATTTAAGGAGCTGAACCTTCAGATCACTCATTTACAATCGTTATTGCAGCCTCATGAAACCTAGGAAAGCTAGTTAATATAGGGCGTTTGTATGGGTGCTAGTGTGTTTTCTGGATAATTAAGCTATATATTTTACAAAAGCTCTTGTTTATTTAGATAATAATTAATCAGCTAGATTACAATTCGATGATTGTTAATTCAACTTTAATAGCCAAAAAATTTATTTACTCCAGTAAATTAGAAGTGAATAAAACATCCGAAAATTTTGTTTATTCTCCAGCATCTCATTAAGTTGTTTGCATGTTCCATCAAATTTGTTGATTATATTATAATTATCGACAAACTATATATAATATTTGCCTAGCTCAAGACTTTGAAGTCACGTGGGATGAAAGGAAATGCCGAGGAAATACATTCTCAACACTTTATAATGATTTTGCAACATTAGACGGCAAGGCTAAACAAATTACTCTTCCAATTAAATTTCGATTTAAACTTCTGTCTTAAAACTTGTGGATAAACGAAGTACACAAGCTACGAAGTCCTGTTAGATGAAGGGCTTTGACCTCGACTACGCTTAATCTTGATCCTTACTTTAGGTCATTAAAAATTTTTTCATTTCTGTAGCTAATATTTAAGTGACCAAGAATTGGAGGTAGAATACGTGTAGAAACAGATGTAAGTGAAGGGAAATTAAGTAACGGTTTCTCCTCACTTTAAAGGAAAATAGTGAAGGATGTGCGAACACGTTCAATTTTTGCCCTGACCGTAGATTTTCTTAGTGAATGTAAAATGAATTCGTTGATGTAAGGAGCTGATTTAGCAAAATGGCTTAAAATCATCATTATTATTATTAGTTGCAGCAGTAAATATGGAACAAACATGCAACGATATTGAATAAGTAAAATATTTGATAGTAACACTTAACAGAGGGAATTTAAAGTTGACGGAAAATTTGCAATAAAAATTTTACTCAACGTATCAAGTTGATCGTAACGTCAATTTTAGGATTAATTTAATATTGAATCAAGCGATACTGTACTCGAATGACGTAAAGTGAAGTTGTCATTGATCTTTCAGAAAAAGCCATTGATATTATGTTGATCATTATTTATTTGAAGGAACGACTTCTGTACAGGAATATTTACCGAGCTAGCAGCATACATTAATAAATGAAATTCTGCAAAAATATCGTTCATTGCGTAATAAGTCAAAAAGTTTAAAGTGATTGAAACAAGAGTTCGTTGGAATATCAAAATGTCGCTGGTGCTACCGAAATTTTATTTGCAAAACATTTTTATATTCTTATCGTTGACACGGAACTTGAATAAACTTACTCCAAGTCTCAAGTCTGGCAAAAGTAAACGAAAATGTATTGAAATCAGAAGCCTATCAAAACGAAACCCACATTAGGATGATCTTCTATAATCTTACGTAGATTTACAGAAATTTATCAATTACGTTCGGTCACAAAATAAATAGCACATCTATGTCGTTATATTAATTATTCTATGGTATATAATTTTTCATGGCGCATGTTGAATCTTGGATTGCTATGCAGGATCTACCCGACCTCAGTTCGCAATTCCGGTGCTCACAACGAGTTAAACTCTTCTGCTTCGATCTGACTCCGAAAGATCTTGTTATAATAATTACTCAGTCGTCGAGGATACAAAACTGGTTTACACTAATTATTTACTTTATTTCACTCAAATTTTCAAGCCTCATAAAAATTGACCATCGAGTTTATGAATGTCACTTGCAACGTTAAAATTTTGCCATCGTGAAAATCAATTTCGACTGGAAATAAGAGCTACGGGCGCTAAACTGGCTACGAAACGCGCTACACTCGGAAATTTCGAGCGAACAAAGAAATATTAAGCTATCAAATATCTAACATAATTTCGACCACACAAACTCCACAATACAACGAAATCAAATCTCACAGCGCATATAAAAAGAATATGTATTTTGGCAAACCGGACTTGTGCGGATTCCATCATCTAAGCCAGCCTGAAGAAACTTGCCAGGATAACTTATTTTTAACTTTACCGACTGTCATAAAGCTGGAAAGGAAGTTCATGACCAAAACTTCGTCGACGTCGAAAACAGGTGCATGGTTTGGGCATTAGAAGAGGTCCGCAATTCAGTGCTAAGTTATACCAGGTAAGATTCATTTTTTTATTATATTGATAATATATATTCCAGCAGATGTTGATCTAATATCATGATAATGTAATTTTCAACAATCATCTCGGACGCTGAAAAACTTTTCAGTTCACGCACCCGGAGTCAATTTTAAACTGGCGGACAATAGAAGCAAATGCTCGTAAACTTTATAAATAGCAGCCCAGAATGCATAAACAATAATTTATTTAACGGGACACATAAACATGCAAGCCTAAATTATCTTCCTCATGATTAACAGGTGCTTTGTATCCACGCACTGTTGTGACTAATGCGAGGCTCACTCTAACTTATGAAGCTGTGTTCGAATAACCAAATATTGGAAAATTAAATAATCATAAATAGTCGTGATTTAATTTGAATAATTTCAGACTAATATAGTTGAACTGCATTTTATCGTGTTTTTTTTCAGATTAGAATAAATGTGAGCAGTTTCCTTGCCCATTGTGAATGATTCGAGATTATATAAAACGTGTTAGAATGAAGCGGGCACGCGAAATAAAAATCTTTGAAGATTTCTAGCAGCATCGATATGAAAAAAATGTTCATCATATTAATTTGTTCACCTGCCCGCATCTCGCGTTAATTGAAACTGTTTATCGTAAGACGTCTCTAGGAAAAAGTGATTAGTTTCAACAGGTCAAAAAGTAGCGTCCAGAAAATTGTCTATAATGAATTGCCTTTATAAGACTGAATAGCCCATATAAGAAACTGTTCCATAACTGCAGGGATAATTTCATGCACTTCATTGCATCACAGCTGCATTCGACGTAATTTGACTTCAGTGCGGAGTTTTAGAGAACTGCGCAGCTGCCGAGCTTATTAACTCACATTTTGCACTGCGATGAACTTTTTCGAGATTTACATGCGCAATCTTCACTTCAGATTGAGCACAATTTCTCTGAGGCCGCTCGACTTGATAAATATAAAAATTAGTTTCTCGTAAAAGCATTGCATGAACATGATGGCTCCAAAAGTTCACATATTCTTCACATAGAATAAAATTGTAATGTTTGCAGAAGGAACTTATAGGTTTTAATAATCTAGAATATCTTCTATGTTTCATCTACCTGGTTCTATTATAATAATCTCGTCTAGTTATATTTTTCAGTGCAATAAAATCATTCAATAGTTCATTCCTTGAATTAGCTAGATTGCTACAGTAGGAAATAATTCAATAAAAGAAAACAGCTGCTAGATATTTACTACTAATGTTCCCACTTAGAGCTAACGTTTATCACTGCTTTCGTTTACGTCTACAGCTTACGTTTACGTCTACTGCTTACGTTTACGTCTTCTGCTTACGTTTACGTCTACTGCTTACGTTTACGTCTTCTGCTTACGTTTACGTCTACTGCTTACGTTTACTTCTACTGCTTACGTTTACGTCTACTGATAACATATACGTCTACTGCTCACGTTTACTTCTACGTCTATACGAGTAAACAAAAGACCAGCGCGACATGAAATGTCTTGCGTGCAAAAATTTTGAGAAAATATGGTTTAAATCATCATTCCATAACTTATTTTGTTATCTTTAGTGAACTATGTCGGTAAGTCAGGATAAATGATTTGGGTATCTTAGCCATTAATTTCCAACAGTTCCATACATTGTTTTCTTCGTTCCAACAGAACGCCGGAACGCTGTTCTGTTGGAACGACAGCCACCATGCAACGCTGGTGGCTGCTGGAAATATAGGATAATAATAGTTAATTTTAAGGAAACAATTTTTCAGTGAGGCCAAGACTGATCTTTCATCTCGTGGAAACAAAAGCTTCTTAATCTTCTTAAGAAATTTCCAGGAGATGGCATAGAAAATAAAGTGAATCCTTCGCGACCATCAAGTCTTATTTGAAGGAGGTGGTGCTGAGCAGCGAGGGTTTTGCGGGTTTAGTTTTTTTTACGCGAGGGTTTTTTTAAGCGAGCAAGATGCAGATTATTACCGAAGATATTAGTGCTCTGATGAGAAAAATTTATAAACTAGCAATGAGTTGCACTAATGGAAATTTGGTTATATAGTTTGGTAAATTGATGTTGGAGGTTAGTGATAAAATAGAGTACGATTTATTGACATGTATGACGTACTAAAATTTTTCCAAAATACTGGAGACAAGCTAATATTGACTTTCAGAAGAATACAAGTCTGATGATACTAGAAATTAGCAAATTTTTAGGCAGTTGAAAAATAAACATTTTCTTCGAGCAATCTAACGCTCGTCTGCACAGCGCAACGAAGAAGGTGCAGAATTACGGGACGTTTTTTTTTTAAATAATTCTTTTATAATGCCCAAAAGCCACAAAGTTGACTTTACAAACAAATTTATACTCGGCATGGCAATATAACCTTTAGGATGGCTCAAAATAAACTTAATTATTTAAAAATCGTTAAATATTTTCGTCCAGAATTTTAACATTTTTAGAATGGATAAATTAAACAGAGCGAGTAACGAAGGAAAAAAAAAAACAATAATCACGGCTGAAATTTTCGGGCCATACACTTGATTTTTCAGATGAGAATTCAATATCGATATTCAACATAGAAGAGTGAAAATTCAACAAAAAGGAATTTGAGTGCTAAGAATATACAAAATTTAAAGCCACAAACATTCGAAGGCTAAAAAAATTATCTCTCCTTGGAGAATTATTCTTTCTACGACATTTCATTACAACATCACTGGGTCCCATGTCATTTGAATATTAATTATATCCATCATTTAAAGACAGATTTAAAGATACATTTTATATTTAAGTTAAGCTGCTAAATGATTTCGTATAAAATCCCTTAATGCTTCTCTTAAACAACTGAAAAGACCTATAATTAACCGAATAAAACACAGAGCATAGAACAAAAACTTTAGTTGAATGAGCATTAGCTAGAAGAGTCAAAAATTATTAAATTAAGAATTACTATCACTCAATTGGAATCGCGCAACATTTTGAGACGACTCGTTGAAATACTGAAAAATAAGAAAAAATGCTGAAAAACTTGAAAAAAGTATCAAGAGGATGAAGACAACAAAAAGTTTCTCGGAACCGAAGAAGTCCTGTCATTCACAAAAGTCCCGTCATTCACAAAAGTCCCCGAAATCCCGTCATTCACAAAAGTACCAGTCCCGTCATTCACAAAAGTCCCCGAAGTCCCGTCATTCACAAAGTCCCCGAAGTCCCGTCATTCACAAAAGGGTTAAGGCATCATAATGTTGTTTTGTACATTAATAACGTCAAGCTGTCTGGGTTCTCTGAAACTGTCATGTTTCTCTGAAACTCTCTGGTTTCTCTGAAACTATCTGGTTACTAACAAGCTGTTTACCCACATGGACTTCAGATTCGGCAGGACGTCTTGAGTCAGGAGCCGCGGCAGACGAGACAGAAGAGGCGCCGAGTGAATTTCGCTGACGATTAAGAAGGAATTNCATGCACTAAATAATGGGGAAAATGGACCAGAGTCAGATAACGATACAAGTTTATTGAACGAAACTCAGAAGCTAGTAAGGCTTCTGACCCAGACTCCTTCCAGGCATCTTCCACCTTTAGCGCCACTTCACACGCCTGCAAATAGTTTACAAAGGTTTTAGCTATTGACAGAATTTCAATGGGATTTTAAATTAGATTGTGAATTAGAATTCCAATTCACACTGACTGATTGAATAGTTCATGACGTAGAAGCTTTTTATATTACAGGAACTTGCTCAGCGATCGGAAAAAGTTCCATACTGAATGAGAACTCGAAAACTCCTGGAATCGTACCGTGATCTCGCCGTGGGGCCATCAGCGCTAAGATCGTGGGCCTCCCTGCAGATCTCAACACTTCCCAAAGCCAACCGCCAAGACAGGTTGATCATCCACGTCACCACCGGCACGTGCTGCTTGTCGAGGTAGTAGCGAGCGTCTCCGTAAGTGTAGGGATAACTCATGAGATGCGGCGAAGGTGTGCGCATCAGATGAAAAGCGCCCAGAGAACAAGGTGGTCGAGTTACGGTGAAGACTAACTGAAGATACAAAAGATGATGAGACCAAAGTGGACAGGTCTGCACCGGATGGGATCTGAAGTTCTACTGACTGTTGATTCATTGCCGCTAGCTAGCCGTGCGGTTGGGCTGACTATAGTTCGTGACTACAAGCAAATATTGGAGTCAAAGTACAGTAACAGCAATGATTTGGAATTCCAATTTATAACATAAGGTGCAATTTCTTAATCTAAGATCCTTATATTGTACTACAATTTTGTACAGCGTTTTATCCCATTTTTCTCATTTTTCCCCCCTCCCCCCCCTTCTCCCCCATATAAAAATGAACCAGACAGAAATTCAAAAAAATGATCATCAGTTCGAAAGGTATGGTCTTTACGAATCGAATGGTATATGTCTCATTGCTGTAGCTTGAAAACTGTAGGAGGAGATAGGTTTGCCGTGAGACCAATCGGAGGTTTCACCACGCCCGAAAAACTGCCGGGCGGCACGTAAAATGACGTAAAAGAGTCGTGACGTAGCCAACATATCGAAACTAAGCCTTAAAACTAAGTGAGGAAGGCATAGAGCGAGTGGCTGCACGCATTTCACCTCGCTGTCATGATGGGCACTGAAAGATCTGGCTGCATCTGGCAGTATATGAAGTCACGCCCCGTAATTACTGCCTTTGCAATTTGTTAAGGCTGCCCCCCACCGCCCCCCGTTCCATGGGGCATGGTGAACGTAAAAATGGAGGTAGAAAGATGATTCTGCTACCAATGGAATCGTCAGAAAGTAAGCTTTAAGATGAGTATAAGCACCGGATAATGCCATAATTGGCCGCTTTACGTCAGACGTTCCTTTTTAGTGTGTCCAGCCTTCTAATTAATCCCATAGGCTTTAGTGAAGGGCTCTAAAAACTCCCTCCCTTCGGGGGGCTGTTACGAAATCATTTTTCGACGTAGAGGGATGATTCTGGTACCGTTGGATGCGTCAAAAAGTAAGCTTTAAGATGAGCACAAATACCGGAAAACGCCATAATTGAAAATTTTAGGGTAGCGGGTCCCCCTTAAGGCATCATAATGTTGTTTTGTACATTGATAACGTCAAGCTGTTTACTCACATGGACTTCAGATTCGGCAGGACGTCTTGAGTCAAGAGCCGCGGCAGACGAGACAGAAGAGGCACCGAGTGAATTTCGCTGATGATTAAGAATGAGCCGCGGCAGACGAGACAGAAGAGGCGCCGAGTGAATTTCGCTGACGATTAAGAAGGAATTTTGTCAGATTAAATATCCAATGTAAGTTGCCAGAGTCCTATATATAGGCTGAGATTAATGAAGTATTTGAAATTTTTAATGTTTAAACGCTAGTGTTGGTAATGACTGATAATCAAAACGTCAATAATTTAATTTACGCGCTATAATCGTTTTCATGTGTTAGTTATTGTAATGAATACAACATTTAAACAAATATTTTATGCATTTCACCCGAAATTCGAATCAAATGTTTGAATATACATCTATGTGTATGGAAGAGTACCGTTAATGAAAACTCCAGCGAATGAATTCTTGTGATTTTTCAATCCGTTCTATAAAATTATTTATCATTCATTTAGAAATTGATAAATATTTATTTTCTCTAGGAATTTAAAAGCAAAGAAAATAGCCAAAAAT
This sequence comes from Hyalella azteca, assembly GCF_000764305.2. Taxonomy (NCBI): domain Eukaryota; kingdom Metazoa; phylum Arthropoda; class Malacostraca; order Amphipoda; family Hyalellidae; genus Hyalella; species Hyalella azteca. The sequence goes on along the minus strand of NW_025935820.1, from coordinate 50,733 downwards.
TTCATCATTTCTTATAAGAGAAAACGTTTCGGAGTCCAGCTCCATCGTCAGTTCAAAACCTAGAACACAGGTACAAGCAATTAGTAACCTAAAATTCACACTCAAACAATTCACCTAAACTTGAGGACATTAGAACTATTATTTTCTTTGCTTTTAATTAGAATTAATTAATTAGAATTATTTTCTTTGCTTTTAAATTCCTGGTAAATTTGCGACTTAAGCAGCCAAGTGATTTTAATACTTTATTTTCTCTATAGTAACTCCGTCAGTGCATAAAATTCACAAGGAATATCTTAGAATAAAATTTTTCTCTTTCAAACCGTCAGAATTATTTTTTACAATTTTTCATGGGTATATTTGAAGTTTTGATGAATAGTATAGACTACCGACTAATAACGGAAAATATAATAAAAATATCCTTACAGAGACCGCAGTTCGCTGAGATGAACAAAGGCTTCATCAGCGATGACGCTCAGTAGTGGCAGGTCGATCAGAACTCTGAACAAACGTTAAAAATTGCTGTTATATGTATGAGTATTAATGTTCAGTACCAGTCTTTTACAAATAATTGTTTCTAGGTGTAAGTATGTAAACCTGGCGACATTCTTGATATTGTGTGGAAGTAAGATTTTAATCGAAAAAGAAAAAGCTTCTTGATTTTATCGTATCATCATCGAAACGGTTGGCAGACAGGCTTGATTATCAGTACGAAATTTTTAAGAATACAACGTAATAAATGCAGAAAAGCTACATTTACTCTTGATATCTTAAATCCTAAATCCCGAATAAATAAATAAACGAATATGGTAATCAATCGACAAACAATTTCGAGCGGGCAAGAACTTTAAGCTGTGTTACTACCAGATTTCCTTATAAAATCATGCAGCGATTCGGAAATTCCGAAATCTGCAGTACCATGTGTGAGTTATATTATAAACTTGGTAGCCCATCGAACCCTCCAATCTACGCCTTCGTTATAAAATATAAATTTTACCGGTTGCTTTACCTCTCATGACTTTTCGGAAGCCCGCAACTACGGTAAACTCTAAATAAAAACGTATGAACTCACAACCTAAGGACTTGTGCGCTGAAATGAGTTGTAAAAATATTTGAGTTTTCTGAGGCGTTTTTTAATCAAACTCCGAGTAGGCTTTGAATCCCGACTTATGAGCGGCAGTATAACTTAGCCTACTGCTTAATTGAAGTTCTGGACTTATTTAACGCCGAACTTTGAGTACAAGACGAAATATCTAAGACGGCGGTAAACACAAGTGCTTATTCCAGCTCTAAAGTCTCACTATCTCGAAGCTTTATTTTTCTCAAAGACCTTCGACGCTGTTTGCGTTGGATGGACTTATTAGATGTTTGTTAAGTAAATACGAATTTTTTTGTCTACATTATTTATGCCTACAAACCATCTTCTTCAGAACTTGTATTGTAAGTACTGAAATAGCTATAAATTTTTTTACTGATAATGCACCAGCGGAGATGTTTCGTGAAGATGAGATCTTGAATTAAAATTGGAATAAATTTGATTTATTAATTTTCACTCGCATTCACATGCATTCAAGCTTCGTCTCCGCCTTTCGACACTAAATATAATGATTAGTGATCAGTATTTTACATCATTCGATTGAATCACAACAGTAAAACTTATACCTAAAATTATACCTTGGCATTATGCATGTTTATATGTATTAGTCTACAATTATTAGTTGAAACAGTGATATCTAGAGGTATTAACTTGAGATCTGGTGACCACTTCTGCGAAATCCGACTCTGCAAGAGGCTGCTTTGTTAAAACTTTGCACGGTGGTCGTAAGTTATGAGGAGATCGTAACATAGGATCTCTGGCCCATGAGATTAAAATCGTTCATTTCGATTGAATCCAAGTGATAATTAAATTAAATCAAATGATGGATTTGAGATTTCAGAATAATTCATGAGTATTCAACCCTTAAAATGACTTCTGAGGAGTAACTCAACAAAACTTGCCTCACGTCGGAACAAATTTCCTACTTCACATAAGTGGAGTAGATTGACTCCGGGACAGTACATCGACGAAATGATTGATCAAAATTTCAGATAACATTCAACTACATGAAAATTGTTGATCAATTAATGTGTGATTAGTGAAAAATAAAATAGTTCATTATGCCTTTTGGAATTCACAAAAGGAGTGAAAAGCGAACCGAAATTGAAGAAAATGTGTAGGCAAGTGCTTTCTTCTGTTTTTGTCTCGTGGTTAAAGGCCATCTAACGTTAAAGGCCAGACTCCGCGTTAGAATTCAATAAAAATGTAAATCCTATTATTAATCTTTATCGACCAAACTCGGAATAAATTAAGGCTGGAAAGAATTTACTCATGATCTTTTGCCCTCTAAATTTGCGAATGCTTGCATCGGAATAATCGAAGCATAAGAGTTGAACAGCTTGCAGAATATAAGAAGGGTGATTTTTATCAATCAGGAACATTTTGAAAAATATGTAATGTGAAGAAAGTTATCCTAATAAAGTTATTCGGATTTTATATTCGGGGCACGCTAGCGATTATAATATTGTTTGTTTTCCTGTTAATTTCTAGTAATGACAATGAGTAATCAACGTTGTCCTAAATTAGGAACAATCTATGTAACATTATTTAAAGGCAGGAATCAATTGGTCATAAACTTTATTGATTTCAACATAAAGCCAGATGAGTGCAGATTTGCCGATGAGAATTTTATCCGATTTGTACGCTCTTTGATGGGTATGAGCGTATGCTCTGCATATACGGTCAGCCGTTCATTAGGTTATGAAGTACACTAATAAGTATATTGATGAAATGTCTGAACATTGTATCGGATGATACAAATGGCCCATAATCACCGACAAATGGCTCTATCGAATAAAATCAGGAAATTATTCTTTCCTGTTGTCTTATTGCCAACTTCTTGTCTGATAAAAAACTTTTATGGAAATGAATCTTGTCTTCACTCTGAAAAGAATTATTAATAATCTATCATTACACTAAAGGCCTCAGGAGTTTGCTCATATTATTCATCTGCACCTTCTTAAAGCTATACGATTTTTACTGCTGCGTTGTGGAACACTATATGTATGTACACTCTCTATGTACATCCTACAGGTTACACATTACATTTCCACCAGGTATTCTGGTCTGTAAGCAAACTAACTTTCATACTGAAAAGAAAATGTGCATATGCAACATTAATTACAAAAAAATCCTAAAAACCGAGCAATCTAGAAGAAACTTGTAATATATTAATGTAGTGATCATAAAATGCGATTTTCTTACTCTAATATATAATCAGACAAGTCGAGCACACGGCACTTATTTTTCATCATAGGTTTAGTTACAATCATGTATATCATACGTGTTGATTACAATACCGCAATTGACTCTAGTTTCAATTCACATAATACTTATTCTAATCAATAATTCCATGAATGACGAGAGACCATATAGCCTTCGCTAGTCTGCTCGGAAAATCGTGCCTGCGTTTCATGGTTATTGATAATGCAATAAAAATAAAATATGATTGCACGATTCAATTATTTCAAACTCTCGATGGGGCTGGGGTTGGGCAAGCTTTTGAAAATATGGCAAACTTTCTCGAAATTACATTGACAATAGAAGTTTTTTCATGAATGCCAATTAAAAATAATACGACTATTTTCATTAATAACGCTCTAGATTCGTACTCACAGGTCTTCCAAGGAGTCGTTGAGATGTGCGAAATCCATTTCTCCAATGGACACGATGGGGCTTTCAGACACGGTCCTGCAAATTAAGTTAATATTTATAATTAATAATAATCATAATTAATAAGTTTTTCATTATATTAATAACAATAATAATAAGTTTTACGAATTCTTGCATCCTAAATGAGAAGATGTTGACATCATATGAATTAATTTCATTTAGATATATGGAAGAAGTCAGCAATAAACACATTTATTACTGTATCCTTGATTATTAAAAATAACAATAAAGCTTTAAAAACCTGTCCTATATGCAGCTATATACGCTTGTATTCCGATTTTATTCGAGAGGCTCAAGTTTACGAAAATAATAAGTTGAGCATTATGAATTCATTAACAAATATTTACAGATTATTATTACTGTCATTTTTGTGACGAAACAGATCCTGATTACAGATAATATATGCTGTATTATATAAAAAATATCCAGATTACAGATATGTTCTTATATCATCAGTCTGCTTATATCGCAAGTTCACAAGGAATTTAAAAGCAAAGAAAACGCCAAGAAAATTCACCATATCGATATTGAAAACGTTTCGGAGTCCAGTTCCATCATCAGTTCGACTAAACTAAAAATGAATAAAATCATTTTATAAGTCAAAATTCAAAGACAGACATAAAACCTAAACAAGGTTTTATAGTCAGTCTTTGAGGTTTTAGTCAAGGTTTTATAGTCTGTCTTTGAGGTTTTAGTCAAGGTTTTATAGTCAAGTTAGGTTTTATGTCTGTCTTTGAATTTTGACTTATAAAATGATTTTATTCATTTTTAGTTTAGTCAAGCTAATGATGGAGCTGGACTCCAAAACGTTTTCAATATAGATATGGTGAATTTTCTTGGCGTTTTCTTTGCTTTTAAATTCCTTGCAGATTACAGATAATATATGCTGTATTATATAAAAAACACCAATGTATTATACCAAATATATTATACCAAATGTATTATACATAATGTGATATATTAAACCAAAAACCACTTTATAAATTAATACATTCATCCAGGAAGTTGAGATATTCTCCCATTTTAGATCCTGTACAAAGGCTTGATATTTGCGACGCATGTTTACTGCCTCGGCAAAATGACAACGCCCTAGCTCCTTTCGTGAGCAACTTTGTTGCATCATCACATATTGCATAACAAAAACCACACGTCCGCCCAAAAATCATGTAATGAGAAACTGGAGCTGCCGGCAGGGACGAAGGCAGCGTTCTATAAGGGACACTGCAGGCATATGTGCCAGCGTTGTGAAATTATCATTATTAGCTATTGTGAAATTATTGAAATTAGCTGGAAACATCAAAGGCCCTTCCCGAGAATTATGTCCGTTATTGCCGAGTCAGTTGACCGTAAGCAAACAGGTTACGAGCTCAAGCAGTGAGTAATTTTCTATTTAAAATTTTCTAATTTATTTTATCTTCGAAATTTTCTATTTTATTTTATTTTCAAAATTTTCTATTTTATTTTATTTTTCAGAATTATTTTTAGTACTAATTTTCGAGTAGTGTTCTAGCGTTGCGAACCTTCTACTCTACTTGATAATTAATGATGCCTATTTTTGAACGTCGTAATATTATAATGAAGTATTCTAAGGAAACCTAGCTTATACTTTAAATTTCAAATCCTGCCAAAAGTCTGATTCACCCAATTTACAACAATAAGAAAATGGTCAATGAAAAACAATATCGCTTATAGTAAACTGCCCATAACATAATAATTAAATTTTTATTATTTTCCCAACTGGATTCTAATAGAATGTGCTTGTGATTTATTATTTTGAATTACGTGAATAACTACGTGAATTTGAATATTGAAAATATCTTTTTTTAAATTGAGACGAAATTTATAATTGAGGAAAAATGAGGTGCAATTATTCACAGGTAATTACTACAAAATAATGATGTACGATACAGCTTAGCATTCTGAGTTGGAATTTTTAGTAGGTAATTAGTTTCAGAAAGTGCCGAAATTCATACGTTTAAGGTTTATAAAATTTCCATAGATTACCAAATAGAATAATAAATATGCATCTTCACTGACTCGATAAAGTTACGAAATTTTCTGTTTCAATCCTTAAATTACTTAAAATTTCAACAAACGATGTTAAAGCTCAAACGCTAAAGCTTAAGCTTAAAGAACCACTTGAACTTCGCTAATTATAGTTCATGTTCGTCACTCACCTAAATTTTTTTCCTTCATAAACATCAATAAGCGGGCTACCGAACTCAGAAACTTTTGAGACAGAATCTCCAAAAACGCAGCTTTCATAAAGGGAAGCCTATAGTTCTCAGAAACTTCTCTCAGTATCCTCCCACCTTTATAATAAATGCTTACGCTTAAAGATTCTAATAATAGATAATTAGGGTCGTCACTTGTAACGTAAACACTTTTTTCTTAGCTTTGCGATGCAGACTGATGGTCGATCTTTCGACATGCATTCAAGTGCGCATGTGTTCGAGCGCCCATGGGTGCTAACGTTTTTAACTTCGCACATAATACACCGCTGACCACGACCTGCGCTCATGAAGGTGATTTACAAACAACTTTTGACTAAACATTTACGCCATCACTCCTTCAGTCTGCGTTGCCCAAAGCTCCGACGAGACCAAAGTCTGAAGCTGACAAATAAGACTCACTTTTGAAAGCCAAAGTGACAAGAACACTTGAAGGATTGACGCTCAAACGCCCGTTTTAGATCTTTAATGGCAGGAAGGCAAAAACATGTTAAGATCCGCAGTGATATTTAATAATAAGGTGGAAAATCATTTCGCCCGTGACGGATAGCTTGATTTTGAACAATTTGTCGAAGATTTGCCGTAATTATGACGAGGGGAGTGAAGAAATTGAAGAAAACTCGATCTGCGAGGTTGATCAAATATCTGCTAAATCCGCTATCGAAATACCTAAAAAATTTGACTGCATAAAAATATTGTTTAAAAACATCGTCAAGTAAGCAATATCCATTAATGTACACGATAAAGGCACCGCTTTTGTTAAATCATTATGCTGATTTAGAGGTGCTGCATCTTATAAGGAATAAAAATATATAATCCTGCAATGCGTCATCATTGGGCAATGAAAAATTATCATGCTATCTCTACCTAATCTTCTTGTAATCTTCTTCAAATATGGTCAACTGTTAAACGATTCACCTTAATTAAATTTGACCCGACGATCGGATCAAGTAACTGAACATATTTTAAAAATTTCACGTTGTTACTTCACAAACCATTTGTTAAGAACAGGATATCAAAAAATTTCCCTATTATGTAATTGAGTTTTGTTCTGAAATAGTATAAGCTCGCCCACAATTACGGGGGCAACAATAATTCTATAAGCTTGGCTTGTAGCTAACTTATTTTATGTTAGATTTAAAGTACGTACACCTGATAAGCGAAAAAAAGATATTGTGGGTTTCATATTGTTATTTTCCTAGACCTTTCATTACATTAAAAAAATCTTAATGTTTGCATATCGGCGTATTTAATATATATAATTCAGAATCCTAAGTTAACCTTCATAATTCACTAAAATCATGACCAAAGTAATCATGGTCTAAAAATAATAGATTAAATCATTGAAGTGTGCTTTTTATAGGTTATTCTTTTCGAAATATTCATGCCACTCTACTCTCAAAACTCAAAACTTTTGGGATGTTATTAAATATAATTGCAAGCCAACATTACGTGTTTTTAATTAGACATATGTATAGTCATTCATTCCATGATTTTTGTTTTCACATGCATGCCTTCATTTCTTTTAGTTTATTCACTCAAACAATTCCTCTTTCCTAGTTTTGTTAATAGACATTCAAACCTTCATGCACAGTCTTTATATGAAAAACATTTATTTCCCGTCTATTATAATGATACACAAGCCTTAAATTTCTGCTCTTATTCAGGCAAAGAATCTTTTACTTCCAGTTTTTTAATAGACACACAATCATTAATTCCCTGTCTTGTAATATACATACAATCATTCATCCCCTGCCATATATATTACTTATACGTAGGGCTGACGTTTAGACATACATGTATATTTCTACATTTCCGGTGTTCAAAAGGCCATGATATGTATTTAAATTAATGATAATGTATTTAAATTAAAAAAAAAGACGGCAGGAGCAAACCTTGCTCCACCTTCTTGGCACGCTAATCCAAAACAACGACGTATACGCGTGAGTCACCGTTGACGAACTTCCAACACCCATAAAGAGGGTTATTATCAGAAGCTGTCTTACGTTATTCTTAGAGTTATTATTGTTAGTATTATTATTCTATTATTTTTATTAATTTAAACATAAACATCTCTGTCGTAATTGAGGCCTGCTGACATCACTCATGTGTGCGTGCCCAACAATAATGAGGAGGAACATTATAAGTTAAGAAGGACTTTTTATGAAGCATTTACATGTTAGTCAGGAAAAATTTCCGTTGACATTGAAAATCATTCAGCGGCGATAGACCCAATAAGCTCGCTTAAGTGTGTATGCAATAACTACATGTTTAAATTATTTTTTATGTCAGCCCTAGAATTATATTTTCTCACTTACACCAATAATAAACTCTATTTTACCGTTTTTTACCAAGTGAGTCAAGCGCTCTTCCAGCATAATTCTTAAGAACAATATTTTAAAATTGTTGTAAATTGGGGAACGTTAAAATTTTTATTTGCCTGTGTTTACAAAGTTCTGTCCAGAGGACTACTGCAGTCGATCGTCGGAGATATGAAATATTATTTGTTAAGAATCGCAGGAAATGTCGTGACCAGATTTCAAACATCCCCCGAATATTCTCGCCAGCATGTTTTCGTTCTTCTGAACAATAGAGGACGAGTACGGTATAATTGTGATGGCAGGAACGTTTGGATTGGACATGCATAGTGGCTTTCATTTCGATGTCTTCAACGGAATCGGAATAGAAAAACATGAGGATCTCAAAATTCTTGCAAAATATAAATTTCCTTCGTCGTCATATGCTGAACTGACTACAACCGAGCACTTGCCTGTTCGACCGAAAACTGGACAATAAAGTCAGACTTGGAGAAATTTCAAGTCATAACAGTTTCACTGATAGTTTCAATTACGTGCAACAAATTATTTGCGCACCGAAGCAAACTTTCCAATTCATATTTGTTATTTCGTTGCACCTGTCGACTTCACCTGTCGAATTTGGCAGCTCACTCCACTTGAGGTGCACTCAATACGACGACTGGAGTATCACAATCATTTCACATCGTAAATATTCAATGAATAAAAGTCATGCAGTTGTAATCATTACATGCGCGGTGCTCTCGAAAATCACAAAATTGTGCAAGCATCATGAAGAAAAAAGGACGGCCGGCACGTCTGTGACAAGACTGGGTTAGATGCTCACAAAGAACGGATGTTGTGTTGGCAGGTCGCTAGGAACAACCATCATGTCTGTGCCAATTTAAGTTTGGGTTAGGTACTCACAAAGTACGGATGTTATCAGGCAAGTCTCGCGGCACAGCCATCATGTTGCAGGTCGCTCGGCACAGCCATCATGTCTGTGCCAAAGTTGGGTTAGGTACTCGCAAAGTACGGGCGTTATCAGGCGGGTCGCTCGGTACCGCCATCGTGTCTGTGTTAAGGTTGGGTTAGGTACTCACAAAGTACGGGCGTTATCAGGCAGGTCGCTCGGTACCGCCATCGTGTCTGTGTTAAGGTTGGGTTAGGTACTCACAAAGTACGGACGTTATCAGGCAGGTCTCGCGGCACAGCCATCATGTCTGTGCCAAGGTTGGGTTAGGTACTCACAAGGTACGGACGTTATCAGGCAAGTCTCGCGGCACAGCCATCATGTCAACGCCACGGCAGTGGCAGACCATTGGTGGCGCCTGAGGATTCTGCCGTAGCTTCTTCTTACGTAACAAGGAATGCTCCGGTGATATTCCTGTCTCAATAAAAAGCTATATCAGTACAATTTGTTGTAACTTTGTGTTATTAATCGACTTACATATGATGGACAAAATAAAAAGACTGCAAGAGAAATAATAAGATAGACCAACTTCTTTCGATTCAAATTGTTTGATAAATTTGGATGTTAATTTCTATTTCCTTGGGTGTTTTAAATTTGTGTGTTACTGTTGGGTTGAATTTTAAAAACATGGGCATTTATTGTGAACCTTATTGAAACGAAATCAAGGGACAAATTCCCCTGTGAAACAATTTGTATAATACGGTCTATCAAAGTAAAAAATATTGAAATTAATGTATAAAGAAGGATGAAGAAGGGGGATATTCATCGGGAATTTGAATATTATTACGGATACTAAAAATTCAAATAAATTTGAAAGAACGTACCTTCATCTGCGAATCCATTGCTCGAACTTGGCAAATTTTCTTCAGGCCGCAGGGCCGGATGCTCCATTTTATCCGGAAAACTTCCTCCGCTATTTCGGTCTACCGGAGCCCAACTGCCGTCTCTGATTGGACGGCATTCGCAAAACCTATCGAAAATTATTTTTATTATTATATTTTTACTCTTTAAAAGATAATTTATTTTGCTAAAAACGGGTAATTTGAACTTAAAAGAAGAAAAGTTTGGCCATAGGCTGTAAGACTGCAATGGTTGTTATTGGAAAATTCGAGATCATAACGAACGCTTCCAAAACAGACAAAAGCCAACATTCGTACTGACTAGAGAATTAATTCAGTGGCGAACGTTTTATTCTAAAGACGGTAATTTCATGATTAACTTTCTGTAAGAAGATTTGGCTTATGTCTGATGTCGACTTCAAATGGTTTAAGTAATTAACTTTTAAACATATTTTAATAGGTTAGCTGCAACACGATTTCAGTACTACCATGCTTTTTCCGACTTTATAATTGCGACTTCACTTAATTTCAATGATTGAGTGTTGTTATCTTATAACTTTGATTTCTCTTTGATCTGTATTTATTTGTCATAATATTTTTGCATGCAAATTTTACATTTTTTATCAAGAATCAATGCCATGAATCATCTTAATTTTAATTTTTATATGTCGAAGCAGGAAAAATAGTTATTTGGACATTTTTATCCGTTTTAATGTATATCTTTTTATTCCTTCCTTTCAATTGCACACTGAAAGATATAATTGAAAGCTAGCAATTGAACTCAACGAATGAAATCAACCTAAAATGCTTTTATACATACATCTGAAACGTCAAATTCAAAACTGAATATATTAAAAATATTGTGAAACAAAATATGTAGAGACTAGAAGTTATTCTCAGGTACCATTTGATTGATTGAATGACCTCTGAACAGCGAATATATTTATAAACAATAAGACCAATCAACAATATATTTGATCGGCAATGTATTCGTGGTAGAATTGTCATTTTATTGTTGGCTTTGATGAGGCAGGATGTCGCCATTGAATTGAACTTCAATAGCGAATGCAGAAAACAACATAAGGGCAGGTTTGACTTTTATATCCTTCTGTTAAATTCTTTTATTTTCTGAGAAAAAGAGAAAAGTATTCCAGAGATAAATATTCGATAAATATTGGGACGTGAATGCTGTGAACCTGGATATTAAGTCACAGTCTTATATTTGCATAGGTTCAGACGTGATAGCTGCAAACGAATCGTTCACATAGTAAAGTTTGTTTCATTGTAAGTGTTAATGAATGAGAGATAATAAATACGAAATGTTCGTTTCATTAGAGCACAATAATAATTTCCACATTCATATAACAATCTGAAGAGGTAACCATTCACAAACACTCATAGACCAGCCGAAACATTTGTTGGAAAGATGGAAAACACATGCACAAACGCTCACCTCTCGACCCACTCATATGAAGAACCTCAAGAACATTAATATTCAAAATATACTCAGATTTATATCCTCCTACGCAATTAAACACACATTTATACTCATTTGATATAAGTACTACAAATGCGCTAGTGTTCGGAATTACATACACCCAACCACTACCAAAAGTACTTAAACACACACACACCCCTTCTCCCACATATATGCATTCATTCAAATACACAATCACACAAGCGCACGCATGAAGGCATGTAAGCACTCCACGAAACACGAACACATGTATGAACACCTGCATACAGGTGTGCTTATACACACTTTCCAGCCCACACACCCACACATAGTTACACAGCCGATCTGTACACACCTGCGCCCATGCAAAAACCCACCTACACGCACACACACACCTACACGCACACACCACCTACACGCACACACCCACCTACACGTACACGCTGCCTGTCATCGTCACATTTCAGTCCTCGTGATAGCGACAGCGTTAAGATGTTCTTTAATTGGGCTTAACCTCGTCTTACTTAACGATACAAATTAATTATGTTGCCATGGACGCCGCTGCTAAATATGTTTCCTGGATGAAAATTTCCAATTTGTTTGTTGGAGAATTAGTGCGCGTTGCATAGTTACCGGCGTAATTTACCTCTTATTTCTAAAATGTGGCCAAGCGTTTTACGAGTATATTCGGTACGCAATTTTAAATCATAAGTAAACTCGTTATTTACCTCAATCATTTTATCATCGAATTAAGGTCAAGTAATTAGAAGACACAATCTGGTTTTCCCTCGTTATGTAGAACATGTTTTGCAGTTGCAAACATGAAACAATTATACGCCAATTTACGTTGTCCCTGGAGAAAACCTTTACTAAGTGAAATAGTGGCTTAAATTTTCAGTACAATTTGAATTTCGAAACTGACGATCGCATCGGTATGACGTACGAGTTGGAATAATTTTTCATAGTTATTCACAATAATAATGCAATAATGATTACCATTTTGCAGTCTAGTAATTTAGGCCACCGATGAAATTAAGGTGATAATAATAAATCTTGATAACTTAAAAAAACCTCTTAGACCAGATTTGAAATATTATTTAATAATATTGCTTAAATTTAATGTTTTGATGCAATTTCCCCGCAGCTCATAATACAAATATTATAATAAATTATACATCGAATTCATATTGGTGCGAGTTCAATCATTATGACGAACTAACTCCAACAGTGAAAACTACTTCGACCTCCACTCTCCCTTTCCACAAACTCTTATTTTTCCACACACTCGAAAGAAGATACACAAGCAGGTACACACTCCTATCAAGGATGTCGTTAGCGGTAGGGTGAAGGCCCTAGAAGGATATCCTGAGACTCAAGGATGAAGGATATCCTGAGTGACAGGATGAAGGCCAAGGAAGGATGCCGTGAGCAGCAGGATGTATGCCAAGGAAGGATGTCGTCAGCGGCAGGATGTATGCCAAGGAAGGATGTCGTCAGCAACAGGATGTATGCCAAGGAAGGATGCCGTGAGCGACAGGATGTATGCCAAGGAAGGATGCCGTGAGCGGCAGGATGAAGGCCCTGGAAGGATGTCGTCAGCGGCAGGATGTATGCCAAGGAAGGATGCCGTTCTTTTGAAGGAAGCCACAGCACCAGCAGTCAATACACTTCTTTGACTGTGTGTTTTCATTAGATAGGTAATGTGCAGTCCTTTGTGCGGTCGGTTATGAGCGCTTTGTGTCATTTCGCGACTGGCAGATTTCTAAAAAATATTTTTTATAACTGTTTGACATCTATTGTACCGTCCGAAAAATTCTATTGAGGTCATTTGCATCGTAAATATGTTGGGGGTTTCACATTTTCCAGTTCAAACGTTCCTGTTCAAATGACATGAAGGCCATCCGCTGAACTACTTTGAATTTTTTGAGTAGCAAGCAATTGCCAGCTATTTAAAATGATTTTACGACGCACAATATATAATATCCAAATAAAAAATGCTATATATATATTTATAGATACGAGGAGTTCGAAAACTACACTTTTCTTGTAACATCGATACCATTTTGCACAGCTTTATCACACTTACTTTTCCGGTTTCTTAAATAATTGTCACAGTGTTATTACTAAACTCGATGAATCGCCCTTCCCCCTACCCTTTCCTCCCCTTCCCCCTCCCCCTTTCCTCCCCTTCTCCCTGTCTCTTATACACATCTAGATGTGTATAAGAGACAGNATAAATGCGTGCTTAGTCGCATATTCTGAATTACAAATGTAATCAAGAAATACTTCCCATTTGATTCGATGTTGAATTAAAATTCTTTAACCTCACCGTCCTCATTAGCCATAAATTATTATTACAGTCATGAAGTCTCATTTATAAGGAAAATCAAATTATACTGAATAAGTGCGCCTCACTCGCAGCCAGCATAAGTATTGCGTAATCCAATACATTTTTTCCAAACATTTAATTCGAAATTTTTGTTTAGAAATGTAACTGAGTGGACTACGGAAAATTTAGAAATCAAATGCAAGTCAGAGCAGAAATTTGCATAATTCATATGCATTCATCAACGGAGTCGGCGCTTTTAATTAGGCTGCCCTGCATCAAACTAATAATTCAGTTCGCTCAGCTGTTTATGATATTAAAGCCAACATTTGTCGAGTTCAATTTGTTCAAACTCTTAGAAGATAAACTTTCACATTGAAAATGAATGGTCGTAAACTAAGCTTCTTTGAATATGTTTTGCGAAAATCTTCCGTGATTTTGCGATGTAAACAAAACATAATCGTCACATGGAAAACTATCATGCCAAAAGTTTACTTTTTAGGTAAATTTCCATTGCCTTGCCTGTTAATTCTTTCATGTGAGTTAAGCCAGCAATGATATATAAATCATTTGCGCATGTTTTCTCCATCAAATCAAAAATTGCTAAAAGTTCGTTGCCCTCTGAACATGTGACCTTCATACGTGACATGCCTTACATGTTAATTCCTTCTTTTCATTACAGCCAAAAATGATATCCAAATCGTTTGCGCATGTTTTTTCATTAAATCAGAGGTTGCTAAAAGTTCGTTGCCCTCTGAACATGTGACTTTCATTCGTGACATGCCCTACATGTTAATTCCTTCTTTTCATTAAAGCCAAAAATGATATTGAAATCGTTTGCACATGTTTTCTCCCTTAAACCAAATAGTGCTAAAAGTTCGTTGCCCTCTGAACATGTGACCTTCATACGTGACATGCCTTACATGTTAATTACTTCATTTCATTAAAGACAAAAATGATATTGAAATCATTTGCTCATGTTTTCTCATTAAATCGAAGGTTGCTAAAAGTTCGTTGCCCTCTGAACATGTGACTTTCATACGTGACATGCCTTACATGTTAATTCCTTCTTTTCATTAAAGCCAAAAATGATGTTGAAATCATTTGCACATATTTTCTCCATTAAACCAAATAGTGCTAAAATGTTCGTTGCCCTCTGAACATGTGACTTTCATACGTGCCATTACACCATGAGAGAGACTAGCCTCCTCCACAACAACACTTGTTCTGTCAACAAATCATGCCACTGAACCTGCTACTCGTGCGCCTGCAAAGACTTTTGTCCGTGACCTCAAGTTTTCGTCGACGAGAAAATGCGCTCTCTGTCACTCACTGCAGTGAGTACTGAGTTATATTTTTTGTCATTTGTTGGCTTAAAAGTTAACAAGCAAGTTTAGAAGCGACTCTTGTCTGGTTGTGTATTGTTAATTAATTCATGCGTGTTCATTTGAAATGATAAGCAGTAAACGATTAATTTCATAGAAATTTGTTTATTTATTAATGAATAGAACCGCCCAAAATTTACTTTGGATAGCTACGAGATATAATTCCAAGACAGTTAGATAATTCCTCTTCTACTTCCCTTGAATTTCCTTGAACAAGAATGTATTACGTGATTGATGCTCTATTTCTTTATAATAAATTAAAATAATACAAAAAATGCACAAGGAATTTTTGAAAAATATTGAAAAATTAATCTAAATGAAGTTGAATCTTTTCCTCGCATTGTCAATACATAATTTGCCAGTCATGAGATTTGCATTTATTTACTTGTACATCTTATATGTGTCTCGAATCAGACCTTCAAAATCTTACGACGCTGTGTTATTATTCTCAAATTTAATTAATATTCAATTCAATACGCATATATGTACTTCCTCATAGACGTGCAGAACTAATGAAATAAATAATCAAATGTGAGTGCGGAATTCGTTTCTTTTTGCATGCGTTGCAAGTAATTATCTTTGCTTCCTAAAACGTATTTATTTGCCAATATAATATAATATTGATGAACAAAATTATAGGCCGGAGGAGCATGAAAACTTAACAGTGTTATAAATGAGACCATGGTCGTGAAGCTAATATTTTATATTCATTAAATAAATTGACCTTTCCTTAGTTGTACTAATGAATTCGTGGACGTGCATTCTAGTTTATATCTCAATTAAGCCATTGGTGCTACGCTTTGAATTTTTTTTCGGGATGTTAGCCTTAGTGAGAACCATCAGCCGTAAGGTCAGGTAAGATTTAATGAACAGAAAATAAATAATAATCCTTATTTAGAGACTGCAAAACTAAGGCCCAGGGCAGACTATTCTAAAATAAACCTGAAGTACATCCGGGAATCAAATTTCGCAAATAAAATTGGAAACTCGATAATTTGGTCTAACCTAAAATATATTCTAAGATCTCAAAGATGTTCAGAAAAACATCTTGCTAAGTCTCGTCCCAACCGAGCATATGTAAATAATTATATTATTTATATGATTATTTAGAAGCTGAGACTACGATATGAAAATAATTCTGATTTTGCCGGGCAGTTAAGAACCTGGGTTCACTGAACGCAGTCCTCGCCCGTTATGGAGTGATGGTATTGTAATCACTGTGTTCAGTTTAAAGTGTTTGTGATGTAATTTGCGTGCATGACTCGAGAAATTAGAGTCAAGACGGGTTAGGCGACTAAATTGGGTAGGTGCCTTAGGCGGGTAGGTGTCTCAGACGGGTAGGAGTCCCAGACGGGTAGGAGTCCCAACCATGGGTAGGAGTCCCTGGACTGGTATTGGCGCCTTAATTGCTGTCCAGGAGGCGCTGTGTCTTAACGATGACTGACATCGGCCATTCGTCATGACGTCACTGCGATTGATTGCGTTGATTACATTTTTTTACCGTTTTAACGTTCAAGTTTTAAATTTGGTGAGGCGGCATGAAATTCGAAAAAATGGAAAAATGTTTTTAAATAGACTGTTTTATTATTTTTTGTCTTGTTGAAACTTTGTAAATTCATTCAATTTACGTTCCTTGACTTGGAAGAGTTTTATATTTATCTTCAATATTGATGGCAGTTTGTATAATTGATTAAATTAAAAACCAAATTTTCAAAAACCTACGCGTGGCGATTTTGCAAACAAACGAATATAACCTTGAGAATTAGGGCTTAAAGTCAAGCAAGCACATGCTAAAAAATTTTACAATTAAACAGCTAAAATCAATATCAGGCTCTGAAATCGAATTGCGTCAATATTACACTAGTTACAAAATGACCCCCACTCGTTATCGAAACGTTTAATCTTTTCAACCATAATTTCAACTTAGTCTGCAAAAAAGTCATGAAGAACATTTGTACTAATTCTGATCTTCACTTCTGCAAATATACACAATAAACAACTTCATTTAACGCAGCGATTCCATTGCAAAATCTTTGTTCAAAACCTTTAATTGTACATAAATACAATATTCGAACTATTTATTTAATGTCAGGCAATACTAAGTTTATTATAATAAATGAACTGGAATTTTAGGAGCCAACAAATTCAATGTGTTAGGTTTAATAATTTTTAAACATTTATACGTTCTTCTTAAATCCTCTGTCGCGTAAATTCAATTGAGTTCAATTCAGAAAGATGCAATCACTTTCTACTTTACTCTGAAATCCCGGCAAAAGCTTTTGTTCAAAAATTGAACTGATCTAACTGAAGTGTTGTGTTGAAACGATTAGAGATATGATTGATTTAAATTCCATTGTTATTCACTAAAAATATAAAGAAAAAGCTACGTATATTTTTTGTTTCTGTGGATCCTCGATAATATTGTGACTTATTTCCACACTAAGTCACACTTATTGTGACTTAGCTTATCGGCGCATGTTAATATTAATAAGTCGGGTCCTTCAGATTGTGTCAATTCTTCTATCAGTCGAGGCCACAGTCTCTCAATTATTCCATTCATACATCCCATGCCATTTTAGGCAAAAAAATCTTTATTACCTCTGAGATATGTGACAATACAAATAAACTTGCTTCTCCCTGCAGAGCCAGTTGATCAGCTGCTTCAATTTGCATTAATTGGTCCTGAAGAATCAGGAAGACCCAGAGGGTTTAAATTGACCGCTCTAAGGTCCTAAGCCTTAAGTCAACGCCATAAATCCCTTCACCTTCATCAGAAAATTCAGGTATTTAGTTACGAAAGTCCGGTGTAAATCGATGGCTGTGATAAATTACCGCACTGTTAGAAAAGTTACCGTTAACGGTATTACCGGCGTTTCAGTGGCCGGTTGGCACGTGAAAAGAAACACCGCGTCGCTGTTTTTATTCTAATTTAACACTAGAAATCAGTAAAACGTCTGATAAAAACGGCGAAACAGTTTATTTTTACGGGGCGACCGGGCACTAAAACGCCAGAGGGACCGTTTTTCACCGTTTTTTCTAACAGTGCGGTTAATCCATAATTTGAAAGGATAAAAATGCTTCATTCATCATATTTCCAATAAAAACGTTTCCGTGACGACTCCATCATCTGTTCGGAAAATTCAATGTTGCAAAGTTTGCATGAAAGGGATTTACTTTAAAATTTATAAAGAAACCTACAGTATATATTCGTAAAAAGAAATTCACGGAAAATATGGCAAAAAATAAATAGACGCATTTTTTATCCAATAAGATTAAATTATTGCTTAAATTGAAAATTTCATTATTGTTTAAAATTATGAAATGATTACAAAATCATCAAGGCAAAATCCCGACGTGGAGGCTAAATATGTAAATCTCTCTACGACACAGTAACGTCGCGGCGTAAAAGTTTGGTGTAATGGCGCACGGATGAATGAGGTCGATGCACAGATAGGTTCTAGTACGATAATTCCTTCCATAGTGACCCGTCAATATGATGTGGAAGTTACGAGACGTCATACTGCCCTACGCTGGACCCATTTCAGTAGATAAAATTGACAAAATTTCTTTATACATAACTTATGTCCTTAATTATCCCTTAATATACGGCTAAAATGGGTAGTTATATTGAGTTTACGTGCCTTTTTGAATATTTTGAACTAATGACGGACTTATAAAAAGTAAGTAAAAATTTTAAAATTTCATTCGCATTATATTTCTATCACCTCAATACTCTATATTATGGTGACTCTATAAAACATGTGGCGTTAGTAAACATATATAACCTTTCTCTGAAGTAGAAGTGAAAGTAAAATATGAAACAAATGTTCAGCCATTTGACTCAATTTGAAGAATAGAGTTCGAAATCAAGACTATCAATCATTAATATTATTGGACCGTAGAACTAGAACTTATCAAAGATTAAGGTTTCTAGATCTCTTAATAAATAATGTGGATGTACTTCATTGTACAATAAGTATGCACGTTACACCGAAAACTGGCTGATTTTGCAGCGGGAACAGCTACTTTCATCAGGATAACACTGGGACTTAGCATTGGCTTAGGTCAGCGTGTTCACGGTTGTAAATAAGAGGATAGTCAGGATTATTACACAAGACATCGCTCCCTAATACGGCTCTATAGATCCAGACACGCGAAATGAAATAACGCGCAGTGATACGAATAAATCTTTTATATATTATACCACTCTATATTATACCAACGCACTCCTAAGGAGAGGGGATGATTAATTAATTCCATTATCGGTATTTCAAAAGAAATTGGTATCCCTGTAGAATATCCCGACTTATTATCCGTGACTGAAAGAGTTTCTCCAGGTCTATAATGATTGACGGAAAGACTAACAAAAATGAAGATATACGAAACGTTGGTCTTTCTGATATGTTTTTTCAACGCTTTGCATTTGACACGAAGTATTGCATGTTCTGATGGTGATTATTTAAACTTTGTGGCTCGATGGTTTGCATTCGTTAATGCTCGTCATCTCACATTGGTATTCAAATATTGAAGTAATTATTATAGTTAAATCACAAATTAGGCAGGAATCTGAAAACAAAATTCAGTGTCAAAGTAATTCACCGTATTTTCAGCGATAAATACGGAGAATAGCTTCAACATTATTTCAAAACTTCTCGAATACAAGTATAACCTATTGAATATTTAATACAGGTATAACAAATGGAATATATAGAACAAAGATAACCATTTAAATATATAATACATGTGTAACAAATTGAATATACAATACAAGTATAACAAATTGAAACCCTTATGGAAATGGTTTTAATTATTTTTTGCCTGTGGATACTTTTCCTTGTATATTTAGTTGTTCTATTAATTATACATCTAATATTGAAAATTTTCGAACCAATGGAGATCGAAACGGTTTGAATTAAAACATTTTTAATTTATTTGGATTTTTTTTTGTGTCAAAATTTTTTTAAATTGGTTTTATATCAATTTTGCTGAATGTGGTTGACAGCTCACATCGGGAATATTTGTATTAATATCGTAATTAAAGGTTTTTTCCTGCATTATGTTGAACCAATAATGCAAACATTGTTATAATCAAATGCTTATCAGCAGCATTGTTAGTCAGCCTCCATCAGCGTTAGTTGTTAGCGCATTTTCTCATTTATGGAAAAAATGCACTATTGTGCTCACCATGTCCGTCTGTCTGTCCGTCTGTCCATCCGTTACCTCAAGTTTTCGTCGACGAGAAAATGCGCTCTCTGTCACTCACTGCAGTGAGTACTGGGTTATATTTTATTTAAATCTGCCAGAGGCAGCCATACTACACTCACCACAACACGTCAGTCTTTGCCAGCCTCGCCAGTGAAGAATTTCACGCTTTAACTGATGAGAAACGAGCTTCTACACGCGCATCTTGTTTACAGTGCGTTGGCTTGAGGAGGAAATGATGAATTGCTCACAGAATTAGTGATAGTGGAAATCAAAGCCCTGATTATTTCCATGACATTGACCTAAGGTTGGGATTTATTTAAGATATTAACATTGAAGTAATGCGACGTTTGTTTGGGAGGAAAAATAAATAATATTACTTGAAAATCGGGTAAGATAGGGAAAGGTTTTACACGTTTACGGCAACTGCATGAATTTAGCCAGTTTTGATTGACAGCGGGAAGAATTTTTCGAAACAGCCACATTCAACCTTACTTTGCACATTTTTCTGCAATATATAAAAATTCCACAAGATAATATTACAATAACAGTCCTAATAAAACGAGATAACAGCCTTTTGTTCTCTGGAAATGACAACATCTTCACTATTTGTATCATGTAAAATTAGGTTAATGGAAATAGTTACTGTTTGATGTATACGACGTCACTCTGAACAAATATCGGATCAAAAATACTAGGAAGATACGGTTTGGATATTCAAATTTTCAATGAGGAACCAAAGTCAAAGACATCCAGATTCGCACGCCTGTTGTCTCAAATAAGTTCATGGTCTTGGATGACATGTCGGGGATGGCTAAGACCTCTTTCATACCATCCTGCAGTTCAAGTGCCCGGCGCTGGTATGGAAATGCTTCAAAAAATACTGGACTGGACCAAGACCGGCCTAAAATATAAAATAGAAAGATTGGACTGGTGAACCCGGCCTAAAATTTACTGGAAGATAATTTTTTTTCTCTCGGGAATGTCCTTCAGTTTTGGAAGGTTACGAGTCTCCAAGACGTTGGAGTAAACAGTTTTGGCTTCTTCGACTTAGTAAGTGAAGATGTTAAACCATTACTCACCCCGCGCATACAGGCCAACGCTGGCTTGGTATAAATCCGTCATTTATAAATGACAAAAATCGTGGACATGTAAACTTCGTCTTGTGGGGCGTCAGACATAGAGCAGGCGATTTACTTGTCGTTCCGTATCTGTTCAAGGTCGTTTCAATAGAACGTGAAAAAAAATTAATAAAAAATTAAATGAAGAAATAGTCTTTCAAAATAAAAGAGTTGAAGACTTCTGTGCCATTTAGGAAGTTAAATATTTTTGTATTGATTTTTAAAAGAAGTCACTTACTCTGGCCCACGGTGTAAATCTTTATTGTTTGTTGCTGTATCCAGACCGTGAAACGGAATAGCTATTCTTTGGAGGCACGCTTGATGGAATACGAGTTGTACTCTAAGCTTTACGAATGGTAAATTTTCCATGCTACATGCAAGCCGGCTTGCTGGTTACGACCAGACTAGCCAGGACGCGCGCAGTCGTCGTGAAAAGCTCAAGGAACTTTTATATGGGCGTTTGTGTGATGGTTATACACACAAAACGCCATTTGTGTGGTTATACACACAAATGGCGTTTGTGTGGTCCGACGGAGTTCGTTTAGATTTATCTCACGGACCCTGTGCGTGTATGCGTGTGTGTGTTTTTGTGTGCGTGTTTGTTTGCGTGTTTGTGTGTGTGTTTCTGTGTGTGTGTGTTTGTGTGTGTGCGCAAAGTACTGCTGAATACAGGCTGAAATCTGAATTTTATTTTAGTGTAAAATAGTTTGGTGCAATGAAAAGATAAATTTACTTTAGCTTAGTTCGAATTAAATAAACTATAAACATTTTACACGTGGATTTGATAAGAGGCCGATAATGGCAATAAAGTCAAAGTAATCACTCCTGAATACTTCAAAAAACAAAGGATGTTCGGGCAACAATAATAAACATGCGATTTCCAAAGAGATTGTTTTTAGGTATTCCTCGATCATTGTTTATTTAATTAGCATCTTTCTACCAATGCATCTGTTCCACGAATAATTTCATCATTGCATCAAGGAAAGGCAACGAATGTGCCGAGCTGCTTTCATCGACCAAAGCGCTGTAATGAAGATCAATTAACTTGGCATTTCAATGAATGCACTGCAGAACCAAAGTCAATTTAATTCTTCTTTTGAAGGAAGCCACAGCACCAGCAGTCAATACACTTCTTTGACTGTGTGTTTTCATTAGATGTGTAATGTGCAGTCCTTTGTGTGGTCTGTTATGAGCGCTTTGTGTCATTTCGCGACTAGCAGATTTCTAAAAAATATTTTTTTATAACTGTTTGACATCTATTGTACCGTCCGAAAAATATATTGAGGTCATTTGCATCGTAAATATTTTGGGGGTTTCACATTTTCCAGTTCAAACGTTCCTGATCAAATGAAATGAAGGCCATCCGCTGAACTACTTTGAATTCTTTGAGTAGCAACCAATTGCCTGCCATTTAAAATGATTTTACGGTGCACAATTTTGCAATCGGGAGGAGGCCTAAATTGTCCAAGCGGCCATAGTTTCAAAACTCGCTAAGTGAACGTAAAAACTTATGCTCTATTTTCTTGTCTATGATTGGTGGATTTTGCTTGAAAGGCCGTCAATGATTGGCTGATGAACTTACGGGCTCTTAACTTTTTTTGAAAGTATGGGCCCAGATACACAATAATTATATGCTATCGAGAGAGTTTTTCTTAAGATAATCAGTAATTTTTTAACTTAATTATTGGAAAAAAATCTCGCTAATTGATGATAAATAAGATGATCCATGATTTTTCTGCATTATTTGTGTACCATGCATATGACTTATTATTATTCATAATATGAGGTATCCATGAAATATTTCTCTTTAAATGCTTCCTTTGAGGTCAGGTACCAATAGAATTCTATGGAAGGAGAATAGTTCACCCGTACACATATTAATCCAATTGAAATATATAATCCAATCTATAACCCAAATCCAAATAAGAAATGCTTTATATATTTATAGATAAGAGGTGTTTCATGATTTTACTTTACTCGTAGAACCGATACCATTTTGCACAGTTTCATTACACTTTCATTTTTGTTTTTTTTTAAACTTTTCAGTGTTGAATCGTCCTTCCCCCTTCCCTTTCCTCCCCTTTCCCCCGGCCCCCACCCCACAAAAAAATGTTTTTTAACCTCAAATTCGAGCGACATTTTCCAACCAGTTCCCTCATATCCTGCACAGCTCAGAACTTCAATGGGCAGTGAAGTCGCACAACACCGAAGCTCCTTTGAAATGAAGCGTGACAACGCACATGCATCAAAGGTGCGTGAAATGAATAAAAGAGCGTTATATGTCCCGCGGGTGACAATATGATACTCATATTAATTCAACAAAAAAGCACGCACGATTTCAAATTCTGGAGTCAGGTCGCGTGCAATGGCTATGCTCAAAGGAAATTAAGACTGTACTGCCCGTATAAAATATTGTGATACGATACTGACAATTGTGGGTACAGCTTGACGTTTCTGTCACCAGGAATCTAACAATGAAATGTATTACGGGTAAAAATACGTTTAGGGTTTTTCATCAGCGTAGGGAGTAGCTTGACATAAAATAATACAATAAATAATATATTAGTTATTAATAATAATATAATATAATATAAATATAATACTAATATATAATATTAGTAATATACTAATATAATATAATACTAATACATAATACATAGGTAACAATTCCAGAGTTCTTTAGTCTAATCTAATTGCTGTGTCAGCCGAGAAGATCATGCTATATAGTACTCATTTCGCCGATTCTGAACGTCGCCGAACTTTTCACTGTTCGTTGTGGGCCTCGAACACGTAACTCACTGCTCCAGTATCCACTGTTCTTAACCGCCCAGCAAGTTCACCGATTTATACCAGAACTGTCACAGGAGGCTGGAATTGAATCCATGAATTCCCTTCTCAATCTTGGTACTCTGAACTTTAACCACTGAACTTTAATGCCTATGTTTAGTGCTATTCTTAAAGCACTAGTTAAGCACAGTATGTTGGCGCATGTGAGTCGATTCATGTAAAATATGTCGAATTTTATGTTGAGCATTCATATTTTCGTCTTTCAGGAGCGATTGGTACTTTTTATAAATCAGGCTTAATATTAGATTTCTTTGCTCATTTTTTACGTGGAGATTACGGAATTTATTTGAAAAAAAACGAGCTCAGCGTTCAAAGCGTACGTCATAAAACCAGCGACTCTACTTGTAAGAGAGAATTTCGGAAAGTTTTCAACAAAATAGACTCATACGTTAAAACGAAACGTGGTATTTACATAAATTTTTCGCTTATTCAACAACTGAAAAGTTGACTTGGAGGCTGACCTGAAACCTCTGCCCTAAAGTACATTATGCTCGTGAAGTGAGTTGAACATGCATGTGTCATCAATTGGACAGTATAACATATTATTTATCTCAGTGATACGTTCATCGTCATTTTTGTTAGATTTTCTCTCCGCGATGCCTATAAAGTTATCGTTGATACCCATCGTGTTAATACGAGTAGCTGCCATTCCGTTCGTTATTGTTATATGAAGTAATCGTTGAGCAAATGGTTTCATAAAAACATATTTTGTCGAAGAGCAGCACAAAGTGGCATTAGCTGTGATTGAATTCAAAAGACAATAAACATGATTAGTGTTCCTCTGACATAAAAGCATTGGAACAACACCGAGTGCCTATTGCAATAAAGCAATAAGCAAACACAATACACCCAGCAATATCACATTACAGCCTACACAAGAGCTGTAGTCATCACACAATTATCAAACTCAGGACCGAATACGTGTCAGTTCAGAGTGGGAGGCAGAGACTCTAAACAAGAAGCCAATATTAAATCAAAGCACTCAGTGTTTCTGTACTGAGACAATCCCATAAACCCTATTGAAAATCTTGGATAAATGGAAGAGGTTGCGAATCGTCGGCGTTTCGGTGGCCACGCATGTGTCGTCATGCACTAATTAAAAATTGATAGCTTAAGTGAATCTGAGCTGCTTAGGATGCTATTGAGTTCAGTAATGCTTTTAGAATGTTGACCAAATTAAAACTGAAACTCAATAACATAGGAAACTTCTTTTTGCTCGTGGCATGATCCGATTGCCGTCCAAACTGAAGAAACCAGTGCCTTTTTTTGTCATGCCCGAATTTCAACAGATTTCTGACACTTGTGATTTGTAATCGTTTAAAAAATCTATCTAAAAAAACTAATAGTGAATTCGTATGATGAAATAAATTCAAGGAAACAGTAAAAGTTAGTCTGGGAATTAATCCATGTTCAAGGGAAATGATTGATTCATTTGCTTTTTAGCGTACATTAAATATCTGATTATAAGAAATTTCTTACTGATCAGCGAATGGATTTCTTGAAGTTTAGGAATAAGAAATAAGCCTCATGCGTGAGGCAGACATCCAGGTGTCGGTAGATCCTCGTTAAATGCTTTTCTTTACAGTTAGTTTAAGTTTTAAAGTTTGTTTAATCATGAAGCTTGATTTAAACCATAAATTTAAATTAAAACAATTGAATTTTAGGAACTTAAAAATTAAGGTATTAATGTCACTTATTTGCTTATATCGCAAGTTGATCAATCTTTGCTTTTAATTAAAAATTAATTGTTGGGGTTTTAACATTTTCATCCACTAGATGACAATAGTTAAGGTATTTAAATATCATTCTGTATTAGTCAAAAAAAGTCCATCCATTCAATTCTCTCAAATTAACCTGTTGCTTCGAAATTCGTTAATTTAATTTTAAATTTAACCTGTTTTGCTACAGTGGCTGCGCAAATTATCAGTCTGTTGTTTTCACGAAACCCCACTGGGAGTGAAGCGAACTGAATTTTAGCGCATTTTCTCATCTATGGAAAGAATGAACTATTGTGCTCGCCATGTCCGTCTGTCTGTCTGTCTGTCCGTCCGTCTGTCCGTCTGTCCGTCCGTGACCTCAAGTTTTCGTCGACGAGAAAATGCGCTCTCTGTCGCTCACTGCAGTGAGTACTGAGTTATATTTTTGTTGTTTTTGTTCACTGTTCTTCAGTAGTTGAGGGTGCTCGTCATAAAGACTTTCTGCATGGTTAATACGGTTACGTGCAGGTTACGTACGGGGTTCTTGATTGTTTTAGAGTGTAATTCTTACGATGATCGGTCACTGAGCTCGTCTTCAGGTTGATGCATTTTTGCGTCTCTGACTGAGCATGTAAATGTAGATATGTGTTAAATTTTCATTAGAAGATGTTTTGAAAACATCAGTTATTGAGTTGATTATTACAAAAAAGTGATAAATTCCATACAATCGACTAGTAATCAGTTGAAGATCTAAATTTCCATAATGACCAATAACTCAGCGTGTAAACCAGAGAGGACAGAGAGCACCTCATCCTCTATCCAATATATACGACGAATTATTTCATCCTAATCTCATATATGGGTGGAGTAATCTTGTTAGTTTATATAATTAAATAAAATTGGTTTACAATTACTTTCTCAGATTGACGCGAATAGTTGGTAGCATTGTGAATCAATGTAAGTGGATATGACATCGCATAATTACGTGAAATCAGTCGGGCAGTACACTTGGATGGGACATTTCGTACTGAAGCCTCCTGGCACACTTACTTCATTCAGATTACCACTCTCAAGCCAAAAAGTTCGATGTTTCACCATTCGAGAATGATTGTAAAACTTTCTCTTCCACATCCGGTGCTTCAGATTTAAGAATTGAGTAAACGAAAACCTAGTCTGGATAACGCTTTTAATCTTTAGGATTTGAAATTGTTAATACAAAAGATTTTTTGTAACGTCACTGTTCATTGGTCAATATAGGTTTTTAATCTCATGCGTGTACATTTAGTCACCCAATTCCTTTTAATTTCACTATTGACAAACGACATCTTCATATATGCTCATCCATTTGATCCGTGGTGGCATTTCTTTCTTTGTACGGTATCCATCCCGCTGGTTCATCTAGTGTCATTTATATTTTTACATCCCTATTTATTGGCTGTACTAACAACATAAGCTCACCTATATATAAGTACACGTAGCGTTCGGGTTCTAGTCTGCGATTGGTGGATTAAGATGGTAAAGCCATCAGTTATTGGCTGACGGAAGTGCGAACTTGTAACTATTTTTCAAAGTACGGTCCCTGATGAATTGCGGTGAATGCTGGTATCACACTTTGTGTTCGGATTATGAGGGATTCCGTGTAGGATTACTTAGCTGGAAATGATTGCTGCTTCTTTCGTTGTGCGGGCTTAATGGCACTCTCTTTCATTTTATTATTGCTATATCGCTACTAAATGCAAAAGCTCATTAAGCTATCCCTGTTGACAATTTTAACGATGCATTCAACTATCCATAAATAATTACTGCATTTTTCAATCGAGTTGATACCTTATACGAAGAAAACTAGCTCTGATCGAAAAGTTGCGTTGTTAAAAACTACATTTTTTACTCTGACTGTCAAAACACTATGTTCAAGAGTAGTAAATGCCTGCTTGAATGAGATTTCGCTGTTCGATGAGTAAATAAAAGTTTAAGTAAAGATCTGTAGAGCATAAATGATATGTATTCCAAACCTGGATTTTGATTAAGGCTTTCATAACCTTATTTAGGCCCTACGCTTCTGTTACGGGCCTCACAGATGTACTTTTGGAATCAAAAAGTTCCTCGTGGAATTAGTGACTCTTTCAACTTCTGAAAGAAGAACTGGCGTATTGTTCAGGATTTAGCCTCAACAATCGTGAAACTTGCCAAGTGCTGCGCCCAACGACAGCTAAATGCGTTCAACTTCCAAAATTGTGTAGAATTTCATAGGCAAATCGATTAGATTTAAGTAGGTTATAAAAACAAGAATAATCGCGGGGAAGGGCCAAAATTCGGTTATGTGCAGAGTCTAATTGTGTTTTATATAATGAAAATTTCATTGGTTATACCAAGCTCACACCAGCTCACGAGTAGAAAACTGTTTGGATGATGCAATTAACTGATTATTCGAATACCATAGACCGAAGGCTAAATGCAGCAAAGGGCTAACACGTCCAAAGTGAAGAAAAGGACTCGGGAACGGAAATTCCGTAAACAGTAAAATTCGAAACACAAATAATATTTCCTCAGATGTTTTTTTTATTCACATCAAGACACAAAATTACTTGTTCGATGTCTTCTTCACGGGAGTAATTATCAAGCTCGGCAGATCCGTTACTTTGCCGGTAGATAAATTTGTTTGAAACGTTTAATCGCGTGTTATGTTCGTGAATGAATTACGACTGAGCAGCAAAAATCACAATAGCGCTCAAGGCACGATACTATTATCATCCCATCATACATAACCGCTTTTGAAAAGATGGATACCCATGATAGAGGAGCGCCATCACCAGTAAATGTAATGATTTCTTCGCTACTATCACTTATCCCCGGAATCACGAATGCCATTTGATGGGGCATATTGATCTCTTCATTTAAACGGGCCAATATTGAGGCCAATTGGGTAATAAATCAATATTTTATTTCATTTTACCTATAATTACTCCGGATACATGCTATAAGGAATTTTCAGTGATTCATTCGAATTTCAATTTTTACTCCTACCTTACTTTGTAACCAACGATCTGATGTTAATAAGAGTCAGTTAGGCTGTTAAGAAAACTAACGCTCCGCTTCTGAAGCCTTGACTCATAACATGTTTGGTTCAGCTCCAGTGGCTCGTTAACGTCAAATTAAGCGGAGTACCTAAAGGAATCGACAGAAACTCGGATGTCGTCAGGAGATTCGACTGCGATGCTCATGTAAGCGATGATCATCCTTGATAAATTTCAAATCGAGATTCCGGAGAGAATGGTCTCGGAAACATTTGCAAAATTGGAAATAAAATGAATCGGCTATTGCGATCGAAAGTAGACACCTGAACATCGTTTTGCCACTCCAGGAAGATGAGGGACTAAAATCGAAAAATGAATTCTTGGTTATCGCAATGGAAGATTCGTCGTCATTCATCTGGAAAAATTATTCAAAAACATTCAGGCATCTGACTGTTAATTACATGCATGGGTTTGATTGTTTGAAATTTACATGGGCTAAATATTTATTATTCTAACTCAAACTGATCATGGGGAATGATATTGGGGAAACTGACTCAAACTGATCTGATACGTAAATCATACATTCTTTTCATTCACAGTCATGCCAAATGATTAATCCCACTAATATTTTTTGGGTTCTCACACTTTCATTAACTATGCTGTCATCTGTTAACAAAAAAGTCTGTCTTATAACGGTTTGAATAAGTTAATAAGAATGAATGGAATTGTTAAGGTTAACTATTATTTGGAGACTCACTTGCTAAAAGAAGGAGAGATTTCGGCATCTCGACGTCGTCTTTTGCACTCGCCAGCGTGAAAACCTGGGCGTTTACATTTGTGAACGTTTATTTGCCGGGTATTGGATGATTTATCGTTGCTTTCAAGCGACATATTTCCGTGATCTGCACTTTCCGACAGTCGAATCCATCCCT
Source organism: Hyalella azteca (assembly GCF_000764305.2). NCBI lineage: Eukaryota > Metazoa > Arthropoda > Malacostraca > Amphipoda > Hyalellidae > Hyalella > Hyalella azteca. The sequence goes on along the minus strand of NW_025935820.1, from coordinate 20,650 downwards.
GGAACTTCAAAAAGCTCAATCGTTGGCACAAACTAGCCCATAAAGACGAAATGCATTTCCATGTCTGAAGTAATAAAGCCTGCATATCAAGATGCATTCGACTGGCAGATGAGCTACTCAAACTGTTATAATGATCACGTTTTATGTTCAAGGATTTGACGGTAGCATCTCGAGACAGCGTCTCATTGGCATTCAAAGTCTCGGGCAATAAAACATGAATTTCCTCGTGACTGTCATTCAGACTTCGGGGAAAATTTCTTGCACATTTACTGGAAATCTTCAGTAAAGCTACGACGTGAAAATGCGTTGTTTTATCAGAAGGACTTTTGGAGGCTCTTCGAGTTGGAATGTCCTTGGTAGTTGTCATTGAATTTTGTGACCCCATTTGTTTTTGAAAAAACTTCAGGCATACACATTCATCTGTCGCGATGGACGCAACGTATATTCCTTTTCTGATTACGCATAATTTTGATTGAGGAAAAATGTTTGTGGATTCGTTTGCAGAACAATAATTTTTAAATTCCATTTTCCATAATTTCTTTGCATCTTCCAATGATCGGGGAATAATTTGAATGCGAAAATAGTTTTTATCCCTTGTTGGAAACTCATTAATGAGTTTCATGATCTTCGTTAAAATATTCTCATTCTTTACTTCACTACTTTTATAGTTGTTTTTTAAGTATTTCTCGCATAGATTTACTATGGAAATCGTTCCAAAGTTTGCAATTACCTGATTTCCATTTTTATGCACGCGACACAAAGCATAATTTTTCCCACAAAGCTCAACTGAATTTTTATGAGCTTTGTTCTGATATGGAATTTTTCCCCGGAGTAATTCCTGATTGGCGAGATAAACAGCGTTGTTTTCGAGCGACCATCTTTGAGGAACTAAAAACTTTCTGAAGCGTGGGCTGTCGAATTTAATTTCCGACGACAGCAACAGAACCAAGCACGACTCAGGAAACATTTCATTTGATTGTGAGCCAAATTTCCCATCATAAAAGGAGAGTGAATGAAGTTTTATAGCACCATGACGTTCGTTCAAATTGTGGTTTGAATAAGCCATTTCGGAACGAAATCGTGTATTTTGTTCATGAGGGTCAATCTTTCTAGAAACTTTTGAACTTGACCCAAAATTTCTACAAGTCCAGTAACAGAGACTGAGTGACAACGCAAGCACAAATATCTTCAACAATTTACCAAGTGAACACTCCATTTTGATTGATATCCAATATTTCAACATAAAAACGGAAACTTCACCACTGATGTCAGAATAGCCGCGGCAATATTGTTCTAAAGAAGTATTGAACTTGTCTTTTCTTGAGCTCGATGTTGTTAGGGAACGTGGCTTGAGAATGGGCACTGATTATTAACTTTGAGATGATGGCTTTTCGTGATGCGAATCCTTCGAAGATATTTGGAAGTTAATGATAAATTATTTTTATTATAATAAAAATATGTGTAATATTTATAATAAAATCTTGGAGAATTGTAATCTATATTTCAAGTCTGTAATTACAAGGAAACCGTGTGTTATATTTTAATTCATTCAAAACACACAAATACAAGGTTTTCTGTTCCCAGTTTTGAAATTCCCAAATGAATGACGTGAAAATTAACATGCAGGTAATTCAAGTGCAGAAAACCCCCGTTAATGATGAGATAGAATGCGTATCGAACATATAGTTACGAATTCGAATTTTCGGTGTATAGTTTTTTACCTACAAAGAATTGTAATAGAACATAACGTTCAGTTACTCATGTCGTTATAAATATCTCAATTGAATCAATCCTGGAATCATGGCATGATATTAAAAAGTTAAAATTTTTCCTAACTAAAATTATTTACTAGCATTTTTATCACATTAGTTCATTTTAACTACCAGCCTGTTCATCACACTAGTCCCTTTTAATATCTGGTGCATTTGTACCACTAAAACCCGTTAACTGATTGAACCCAAAGATAGAGTAGCGTTCATAACGTTCCTGAACCTGAGCTTTGAATGCATGATATGAGAGACAATAATGAGGCTTTAGCTCTCAACTTCTCTTGTCGAGGTTTAAACTTTCTAGTCAAGCAGCACCGGAGCTAAGGCAACGTGCCACCACCTTCGTCCGTGCCTTGCCGAAGACTGACCCTGCTGATGGCCACATGGTCTCATTTCACTAATTCGAAAAAGACTTGAGGTGTAGGAAAACTCGATATAACTAAAAATGATCGTATAGCAAACTAGATTTCACTCGGTATAGCTGAAGTTTGGCACAAATGTGAAATGTTTACATTTTAAATTAGATTATAATTGAAATATTAGCTCATACTTCTGAAGCTCCAATTGAAGGTCAAGGGTGACTGATTCAATATTTTTGTAAACACTTTTCAATCGGAATTAGTCAACTACCTTGCCACTTCCTGTACAGAGAGCAGCAGACCCATGCGTTCTTCTCATACAGAGAGCAGCAGAGCACGGCGTTCTTCTCATACAGAGAGCAGCAGAGCACGTTGTTCTTCTCATACAGAGAGCAGCAGAGCACGTTGTTCTTCTCATACAGAGACCAGCAGAGCCCGGCGTTCTTCNACATTAGCTGTGTAGGTAATTGCAATTAAGTGAGGTGTATAATCGAAATTTCTTTGATATACCACCAGTTTATTACGTAAGCACACGGTTGGTGAGATAAAACGAATTTTTTATCGACTCATTGAGATTTTTCTGGTGTAACCTGCTAAATTCGAGTTTGACTTGTCTTTTTATTGCTTTTTTTTAACTTCAAGCAGAAACATTGACTTATGAATTAAGTGACAACACGCTTCTTACAGTTCGGTGAAATTGGTTACGTTGTTGTCTTCTTGATCTATAATGAGCCTCGCAAGCTCAGAGTGAAAAGTACCACTGAATGAAATGTCACCTCTAGCAAGTGAGTTGGCAAAATACGATGTATAGATTCATCTTTGATAATACATCCAAATCGTTATTACCTAATGCTAGGTCTAGCGTTTGCTTACACCTATAACATTATTAACCAATGCTAGGTATAGCGGTAGTTTTACACCTATATAATTTTTAACTAATGCTAGATATAGCGTTATTTTCACATCTATATCGTTATAGTAACTAATGCTGAGTCTATCGTCCATTACACTTCCGTATAGTTATTAACTTGAGATAGGTCTAGTGTTAGTTTTACATGTATATCTTTATGAACAAACGACGTTCTGGTGTTAGTTTTATATCTGTATTGTTGTCAACTAATACTAGGCCTAGCACCGACTTTCCACGAACAACGTTGTTTTACAGAGCTTGTGAATAGTTTAAAGCCTAGATTAGGGCACCTTAATTGTATGTTAGTCATGCAACTAGTGCAGCATTGTGACCGTATTTTGTCCTGTTTGGTAAACAGGTTCTGCACAACGTCAAATTGATATCAGCTCTCTTTCCATTTCGCACTCTGGAAGCTCCCAAAATTTTTTTCTGGAAGCTCCCAGAATGCAAAAAATTATTTTTAGAAGTGATATTTCCACTATAGAATGATTTTATTGTGTAATAAAATTGAAATCGTTACATAAACATTTAATTATTAAAAGAAATTTCTCATGATTTGAAAATTGATAAGCTCGAAAAAAATACAGAAAATCTTGCAGCTCTCACTTTTCAAGTTATATGAAGACTTTATGTATGAAATTGATTACGCGACGAATGTCTGTAGTTCAATTCCTACAAGAAAGTTGAATCAGGTTGAATCATGGATGATAGATCGTCGTCGAATTTCCGAATCATCGAGACCATCACACGAAGCGATGGAATTGTTATGTTCGTGTTTATTTGAATGCTATATTAAACTTTCAAACATTAAATAATACAGTGAAGAAGCTTTATAGCGTGTCGGCTAACAATTCGTACGCTATTGAAAACTGTACAAATGAATGAGAATTAAGCTACTAGTTTCAGTTGTAATATCTGCGTTCATGAAATCAACTACCATGTGATGAATAAATTGTACTGAAATACATATGCCTTTTTCCCTTGGTTAATACAGACTAAATTATTCGATTAGGAATCAAAATTTTCAACAGCACCATATATTCACACACACTCGCATTGGACGATGGTAGATATCATTAAAATAACCTGAATGACTTGATTTGAGATATTGTAAAATTTTCAACACAAAAGTATATAAGACATTTTTCCATGTTAATGTAGTAGCGACTAAGAAAATTAAGTGTAGATTGATGTAATTGAAATTAGGGAAGAAAATACGTGATTCTATATCTTGAATGTTCATGTTGAATGTCGGAAACCTCGCCTCGTTTGTGATATCTTTCTGCTAACACCATTGAATTCGTATCTAAAGGGCCTGTGTCAATTAGCTAATGCATGAATTTTCATCTCTTGGTCTTGTTCGGCACATTATGGCCTTTGGAAGCGTTTATTTTTTCTACCATGCTTGCTGCAAGTCTATTGCCTGATACGTGAACCAGCTCCAACTTCCTTCGGTTACGATGTCCGTACTCGGTTCACATCTTGTCTTAAAGATTATCATAAGTTGGGCACTGGCTCTTTTACTAACAACTTTCTTGGGGTTGGGACGACCTTAAGTTCTTGATCTGTCTTTAATTTAAATGATCAGTGAAAGGCCGTTAAAGCTATCAGTTAAGGCTAATTCTGAAAACCGCCAACGGCAATATTTTTGAAGGTGTGCATTGATTTAATTTATCATTAAAATACCTTGTATCTTATTCTGCACATATTGTCCATAAATTCAGTTGTCAGCCTCTGAAGTTAATTGTAATAGTTTAATTACTTACAGTATAATTACGCATCCTGTACTTCTTTGCCTGAATGTACTTGCTGCCTATCCGGTTTATTATATTTACGCTTATCTACTGCTCCTGTTTTGTCTATTTGTCACCTTTTGTTTTGTCAGTAAAAATTAAGGTTTATAGGTACTATAAAGAATATGGCCTTTTGTTCGGGGAATTGTTCAGAATGTTAACACGTTGTGGATTGTAACGGTTTCTGAAAACAATGAATGAACAATTTGAACACGCATTGAGGTTATTCAAATTTATAAACAATGTAGAGAAAATGGCCAAGGTTAACAAGCAATAAAGGGATCATAACATAAGTAAATGATAACACACCAAATTGCTGAACAATATCGGTCAAGTTTGGTTAAAAATGAATTTTGTCTGAGCTCATTAACTCTGGTCCTACCTAAAAGGTCCCAACCTTATGTATACGGGAGAAGTATGTTCAGTAAAATTCTTTACAGGTAACACTTGGAATATTGCCATATATATTTCCTTTGCCGTTAAAATTGCAAATATTGAATGTAATTGTTTACAATGAAAGTTATCAGATCATTGCGTTACTTTATAGCTATAAAATCATTTCTACAATTGAGGGGCCATACTTTCCAAATTCGCTAAGTGAACGCAAGTACTTACGCACTATTTTCTTGTCTATGATTGGTGGATTTAGCTAGAAAGGCCGTCAATGATTGGCTGATGGACTTACGATCTCTTAACTTTTTTTAAAAGTATAGGCCCAGCTCTTAATTTCAAGTTCGCCTTTGAAATCTTTGGCGCATTCTGAGAACAAACATCTCGTAGATTTTAAAAAAATTGAAGGTAAATGGTTATATTTTTGTAGTTTTCTCATACATAGATTGATGGAATACAAGTGCTCAATATTCAATTAGAGTCGAATACTTTAAAGATTCAATGGGGAATCACTTCTTCGTAAGCCCTGCTTTTCTCTGAGTAGTCTTAATGACAAAGAAAAAATTAAATTGATGGATACATTGTTTCAACCGTTAATCTGAAAATCGATTGATTAGCAATATTGTACTGAATTATTTAAATCAACTATTCACTTTAAAGAATTGTCGTATCTGTTTGTTCCATTCGAGAGAGCCACATCTGATAAATTTGGGGTAAAGGAAGAACAAATAATTCCAAATATATTGTTATGTACAAGAAAAAAGGATAGAGTTGTGCCTACATTAATTCTATTATCCGTTGAAAGATATTCTCGAAGTACAGGTGCACGTATACATCTTATTTATATGACTTGAGTCGCTAGCAAGACTGTGCTGGCTCTTCAAGCAAGTGTCGAGCCAAATATATAATAAGCTGATAATATTTTTCAACTAATATAATATGGAAATAATCGAAATAATCAGCACCTCAATTGAGGCATTTTCCATCTTGGAGATACAACAGTTTTGTCATCTTAAACCAGTCGATACTCTGCATCTTTATACTTATTTATTCCTCTCGTGTCTTTTTTAGCCACTTGTAACGTGCCCTCGAAGTTCTATCCGAACGAGACGCCACGACAATCTCTTCGTGGAATAATAATAATAATAATAATCTTAATTTACACTGATGCCATTTGTATGAAAAACGAAATTAATAGTTTTTCATCTGCAACTAACCCAATGGCAGGAGAGTTTTGTTACTGTGAAATTAATCCCCATATTCTCACCCTTCTCTGTTTATTATGTCAAATGTGCCAGTTATAGAACGTTTTAGCCAAACCATTTATTTATTCTTCTCCAGACTCGTTTTAGCCAATTTAGTCTTTCCGCCGTCATAGTTGTAGTTATTGGATTCGTCATGGTAGTTATTTCTGTAGTTGCTGGAGGAAGGCCGGTCGTGTCAATTTCGTTTTTATTTTCAGTCACACGAAAATGGCTATTTATAGCATTTTCTTCATTCTCTTTACCAGTGCTAGAAACTAGGCTTATTGTTTCGGTTACATTTCCATATACAGTTAAATGAACTTCAGGACTCGTCGTATCAATTTTTTCACTGGTTAATGAGGGAACTTTACTACTTGCAACATTTGGGAAAATAATTTCTCTGTTTCCATAGTTTGCTGGTTGCGCGAGGAGCGAATCAAACCCCATAGCCAAAAGAAATAAAATGATTAAGTAATTTTCCATCACTAAGGTGTCACGAAGCTCGAAAACTGCGACAGAGATGTTTGGAATGACTCTGTGGTGTCTATTATGAGACCTGATGTCGGTGACCAGTCTTATATAACCCACGATGAACTAACTATCGCATAGGAGTTTATTGTGTAAATTATGTTCTTGTTGAAGTACCTGCGTCATTGTCGTGAATGAAAAAAAAATTTATCGCACTTGAAGTAAATTGATCTGTGAAGTAGGAGGCGACAAATGCGACTCAACATCGGAGATAAGACGGAATCGAGGAGTAAGATATATACAATTTTGTTGTAATAACGTTGGTTCAATGTTGGAAAATAGATTAAAACTTAATGTAGCGTGATCGACGTTGCTTTAATGTTGTAATTGGGTTGTTCTACGTCTCTTCGAGTATTGGTCACATTTCGACGTTGATTTAACGTTTAATTGTTATTGATCAGCATTTCACCTGAAATCAAAGAGTAATCAACGTTATTTCAACGTCAGATGACTACTGGGTAGTTATTTGAAAGTCTGCAGCATCGTCTAACACCAAATCGAGGGCTCGAAACCAAATGAGACTTCAGAATAAAATTAACAGTAATTATAATTATTCACTCGAATAAAAGTATATAATGAATACACTGAGCAGAACAGTAGCGGAAAATAAATTGTTTAGTTGAATGACGCTTAACTTATTTTAGCATGTTGCTTTCGATATTTTATTTGAAGACACACTATACGTGAATAAACTGATAATATTTTTAATTTATTTAAAGAGTTGAAATTATACAAAAATGATGTAAAAATATGCATTTTATAAATAGGTACCTCATCTCTGATAAACAATCGTGCAGCGATCTATCGGCTAGCAATTTTTTTGGCTAACTCGTGGAAAATAAACACATTGTGTAAGGTTCTCTTCTCAATGTCAACGCTAAAATTTTAAAGTTATCTGAGAATTGTTTCAAATTTCAAATCCCTGTACAATAACCGGACAAATCAATAAATATTTGGCATGGTGCCAAATATTCATTGGCTTTCATATTCATTCATGTTTAATTCCATGCCTTTAAATTCTATGAAAGTGAATTGTTTTTGGAATGTTTCTCCTGCAGCTCAAAAACTACATTGAATAGAAAGCTCTCTTTGGCCTTAGCTTTTTTATTTGAATTCGGAACAATTACTTTCCCATACAATAATAATAATATAGAGGAGTAATCTCAGATATGCATGCTATTGCATTATATTTTTAAGATGCATAGATTTCTTTGTTAATAATTATCATGAGCTTAAGATGTTATTTACAGTAGATTCGAGAATGCAGGTACATGTGTAATTAAAATATTCATATATTCACTATTTCATTTCTATTCCATGTAATCAAAAATTACTTAATTATTAAAATTTGCTGATAAACGGGATTTCTGTGGAACAATTTGCAATCAGAAGGACATTGTTTTCCGACAAAAAGTTGATTTACTAATTCCTGCATTTACTATAAAGAATGCGAACTTCTAAAGCATTTATTTATTCCATATCATTTCATTCAAAAAACTTGAATAGGAAAAAATATCAGTACAATTATTGGTCGTTCGTTTTCGAATTTTTCGAATGTTCAGCGTCTAAGCGTAAAGATTGAAAAATTTTCCATTTTTGATCATTCATGTTCTTTGAGTTATGCAGAAATTTCGTTGAAATGACAATAAAACATTTATTTGTGGCGTAATTAAAACGCTTATAACGCCAAAGTTTGTTACATTGTTTTATTTCTTAATGTGAGCTTAATTGTTAACAATTACATTTGCGTATAATTTATTCAAAAGAATGCATGTGTATACAATTTAGAACTTATGAACAGTTTCCTAAATATGTTATTTTCATGACACAAGAGGTCATTTAAATCTGATTAATTCGGATGACGAATTTTCGCAGCAAGTTGAAGATGAGAGCCATTTCATACCGTTACTCATAGAAAGAATGGATGAAATGATGAAAATAACATAAGAATTATTTATTGTGTTCAATTATAAATAAAATTTAAATACTTATTCATGTTATTATTCCGTTGCCGAAAATTTTCTTTAATTTGTGTTCTGTTTATGTCATGCACGATCATTTTACCAAATGGAAATAAAAAAAAACAGCAAAGAATCGATGTTTAATCAAAAATTAAATTACAGTCTATGACAGGCAACCGTGAATTAACCACCCTTCTTGAATCCGAACAAAATACAAATGACGATCAGCTGTCGCATGCTCAAATAATTCATCGTTATGAACCTAAAATAATGATGATAAATTGTAGAGATCAATCGATGCAATTGCTGCTACCTCTTATATTTGCAGATTTTATAATGCAGGAAAAAAATCTTGATGTCACAGTTGAAATAGAATTATCTTTTCTAAAAAGGTTTTCCAGTTGTTCTAGTAATTGAGTCCACATAAGCTCTAGAAAATTTATTCTATTTCGACATAGAATTTAGAATTACAACAGAGCTTACAATTCAGGGATTCGCCGAGGACATGCAAGTTTGAGCCCAAAGTTTTAGCTCAACAACAGGTCAAGAAAATGAATGTACATTCGTAAATCTACAAAAAAAGGCACGCGATTCTAGTACATAAAAAAAGAATAACACTCAACTTTCATTAATATTTGTGAATTACAATCGTATGCTAAATCAATTAAATCGAGCCAATTCAATGTGAAAATTTTATCCAGTAAACGCACACAAAAATAACGTATTTTTATTTAATTTAAAATTCTCTAGAAACACTTCAGAGAAAGTTCATATCGGAATTTGCTTACTCGATATTTTGATAGAAATTTTGTTGTTATAATATACATACATAAATTTTGTCTTTCATTATTGGCTTCAGCTGGCATGTGGTAGAATCAGTCTGTATTTTTCAGGCTGGAATGATGATCATCCGAAGAGTCCATGCCAAATCTGAAAAGAGTGATGCAAAAATATCGTTAGAAATTTGAAATCATCATTATGCAATGGTATAAATTATTAATCTTATAATTTATGAATCGTTTCAAATCCATTTAATAGAGAAAAGACTTACAGTTTAACGAGAAAATAATTGATAATTAATTATCATTGATAATTATTTAATTAATATCATTGATAATTATCATTGATAAATGATCATTGATAAACTTATCTATTTTAATAATGGAAAAGATATTAGCGTAATGTTCATTTATATTAACACTCGCCTGGCGGAAGATGTTTTGAGATCCAGACATTGTTCCGTTAATTGCTTTTATTTTATTTTCTTTAATTTTCTTTATTTCATTTCTTATGTTTTCAATCAGTCCTAGTTTCCATTTCCAGATTTGTTGCACAATTGGTGTAATTGTTGTTGTGGTGCCGCTAGCGGCTGAATCATCGTCCATTTCTGCATCATTGTCTTGAGCTTGAATGAGTCCCGAATAAGCGATCATCGCTAAAGCTAAGAAAATAACTGGGAATTTCGCCATCACAATTTCTTGAAAGAACAGCACGCTGAAAGAAGAAAATAATTTTTCGATTGTTAACGCCGCTGATCTGCAATCGTGTTGCTCCGAGTAGATCTATGATGTATATCATAAGACCTGTAAGTGATCTGGCTTATATAGGGTGCGGCAAACAGTGACGCCGCTAGCGTCTTTATTGTACACTCAAGTTTAGTCGTAAAGTGGTTCGAGAAGAGAACATCTTGACTTTTGACTGTCAAGGCCACTCCGTTCTATCTTTTACTGTTATAGAAGCACTATTTTTATCTATCATTTAGTTTTAATGAAGTGAACAACGACTCATTCGATTTCAAGACTGGAAAAGACTTACGGTCATATCGAAACTCTAATAATACTAATTTATAACTCTAATCATTTCAAATATGACTTACACACATATCGAAACTCTAATAATACTAATTTCAAACATGACCTACAGTCATATTGACGCTCTAATAATACTAATTTCAAACTCTAAAAATTTTAAATATGACTTACAGTCATATCGAACCTCTAATAATACTAATTTCAAACTGTAATTCCAAATATGACTTACAGTCATATCGAAGCTCTAATAATACTAATTTCGAACTCTAATGTCAAATATGACTTACAGTCACATCGAAACTCTGATAGTACTAATTTCCAACTCTAATAATTTCAAATGTGAATTATAGTCATATCGAACTTAATAATACTAATTTCAACTCTAATAATTTCGAGTGTGACTTACAGTCATTTCGAAACTCTATTGAAGAGCTTACCGGTTCTTCACACTTAAAGTATAGTACTTGAATGCAGTATAAAACAATAAGCTTAGCTTCACCCTAAGAATTTCAATTAAAGAAGCAATACTGAGAAATTTTTTATGTGTGCAATAAAGTGTGAACAGCTCTCCAGTTCTCCACACTTGAGTATAGTACATGACTGCAGTAGGTAGAACTATGGATGTTTGTACGAATAAAATTGTGTATGCATTATTATTTCCACAGGATTTCCATTATATTATTAGGAAATAACTATTACTATTTCCTTATTCCTCTCGGAAATTAAGCCAGTGAAATGCAAGTCTCACAATGTGATTATAACATCAACATAAATCACTTTCTATGACTCTGAAGTAATATTATAAACTACAACCGAGAAATTCAGTATCTACTGAATTGGCAAATCGAAATTCAATAGAGATCTTATGGATAGAATACGAATATATATGGACTCATCGTGGTCCAAATTCTGCTAGTGCAACATGATACAGAAGGCATCTCATCAGGCGTAAAAATATCTGCCGCAGACTTAAAGCAAATTTAACGAGATTTTAAAACCGCGTAGACTTATTATTTCTACGCGATGAATTTGCAAGTCGGACCATAGCACTGCGAGAAACAGGATTTTAAACAGAAAATGGTTCAAACTCGAGACAAACACTAAAAATCTATTTGAGCTATTTTCTTTGATTCTATTCAAGCGATGGTTGATGGATGTATCATCAAAAAATCCAGATTTATGTTTAGAATCATTTCAATCTTGTACACTCAATATCTTTTCAACGAAAAGTTTTTGAATACCCTTCTCTCCCGCGAGAATATCTTTATTCTCCCCTTACAATTAAAATGCAAGAATTTGATACACACATATTGACAGAAACAATACATCAGCGAACATTCCATTATTTAGTTTTCAACACCGATTTATCAACGCAAGTTATGTAGATACACTAGATGACTCAATGATATTTTAAGTCATGATATGTATTTAGCAATAACGGCTTTTGAGAATCGGAAAATCGAATTTTGAATGGTTCGAACTCCTGTCACCTGTATGAAACTGTGATGCAGTTGGTGTCTATGTTATATGAAAATTTGCTCTACACAGAATGTTTTCAAATGAAAATTCTCGAAAATATTGAGCCAATAATATTATATTGAATTATATAATATAATATATATAATAATATATTATATGATATTATTATATTATATATTATATATAATAATATGTAATATTACCTAACGGGCTATTAGTATCTGCTCACTTTCTTCCTTAATAATAGCTATTATGATATCTTTTTCATATAATTTAATGATGCCTGGTTTACTGTAATTATCAGAATTATTTCTCTTCTAAATTAATTTACATAATTTGTTAATAAAACTTTGATATCAAAAAATATTAATATAAATACCAGATAAAATTTGCGCTGCCATTCGGCTTTTGAAGGCTAAATGTAGAACAAATTCTTTCCTTAATGATCAATATTGAACATTATATTCTTATAGATCTGGTAAAAGCTGTTTTTGTGTTACGAATACGTCCTATCAAACATAGAAAATAAACAACATTATCTGAATTCGAAAATTTATTTTAACTCTTATTTACATTTTCAAACCTTGATTGCTCGTCCTTGTATTTTGTTCAACGAGACAAAGATAGTATTTTAAGAGTACAAGCATTTTCCATGAAAGTAGATGTTCAGAAGTAAGGAACAATGACATGATTACAATAACAATTAGAAGAAGTAATCTTATGGGACGTTGTAGGCACCGGCTGTGTAGTTGCCGTGAATTGGGTGAACGTCGCGCAACTGAAATGAATAGATTAGAGCATATATTATTTATTACTGCCCGTAACATGCGACATTAATTCAACGTATCTAACCAAAAATTATGAAGGCAGTACTTTTTAATTTGTGCTCAACACCAGCTCGCCTAGAAATGCATGCGTAGATTTTTAGTTGATGATAAATTCGATTACTTATTTAGATCGCATTCAGCTTCAAATCAATGATATAAAACCTGCTATTGTGAGTTAAAGGACATCAGAATAAGAGATCGGAAGAATTTGCGTCGAAGCGACATATAAATTTGAATCAAAATAAAAAATTCCAAAGCTTGGTTGGCTTGCAGGGAGGATTAATGCAACCGCAGCTATATAATTTCTCTATATAATTTCTCTAATTTCTATATAATTAATTGGAATACTACCGTTAAGGTTTATTATTTTGTTAAGCGTACAAACTTATGAATGCAGAGCCTTCAGTTTCTGAATCACTAGTCAATTGATACTAATGTTTTTTACTTGCCTGCCAATAGCAATGGCGCTTTCAGTTTTTTTTTTGCTGATCTGAGGACATACTAGATTAGAAGCAAATATTTATTTATTTTTAATTACGTGCATCTTTTTACATCTGAATAAAGTTTTATTTTGCCCAAATTTAAATTTAGTCTTTCCGTTTGTGAATTACAAAAAGTGAGCTCAACGATTTAACGTGATGTCATAGATATTGTAAGAATGTCTAAAAAGACTACGAAGCTTAATCAAATAGTAGCCAAGAAAAAGTATCAAAAAAATATAGTATCCAAGAAAAATAGTATCCAAAAAACGTTTGAGACAATTCAGAAAATACTTGCATTTTGGAAAAAATACTTTATATTATTTCATAGAAGTGAATTGAAATAATTCCGAATTTCCATGAAGTTACAAAATGAATACTAATACTGACTATATGTACGTATATTTAACACATCGAATAACATATTAGCAGGGATTGAGCAACACCCTTCTATAATCGAAAACTCACAATTGGAGACAAATTTTAAAATGTGAACGTTGTGTCGCAAATGAAGTTTTAGTATCGATTTAAATGTTGAAAATATCAAAAGGAAAAAAATATAAAATAAAATAAATAAATATAAATAAATCAAATAAACAAACTTAAAAATAAATCAAATAAAAAAACATTTACTCTTACATAACATTTAAGTTATGTAAAATGTCATGTAATGTTATGTAAGAGTAAATGTTTTTCTCTTTTGTCCGTTAAGAAAACGTGGTTTTTAAAACTTTTTTTTATTTGATTTATTTAAGTATTTTTAGTTTTGTAAAAACCAGAAAAACGTGGTTTTTCTAGTTCGTGGCACAATACAAATCAATTTCTAGGGTTGGCAAGTGCGGATGTTCGAGAAAAAACTCAATTCCAAACCGTGAATTTTAGTGTTTTTTTTTAATTTTTTTTTCTTCAGAAAAAAAATTTTAAATTATTATTTCTGATGATCAAATCTTGAATTGTTAGGCAGCATAAACATGCATGCCAAATTTCAACTAACTAGGATGTTTAGAAGTGCTCTAAATTAAGGTTTGAATTTTTGATGACAGACACACACAAAACGAAGTCAAGAAAAACGTGGTAAAAAATGTAAATATAAATAAGAGATCTTTTTCAAATAATAGAATTATTATCAATTCTAACCCTAATAAAAGTTTGATTATTTTTTAATTGCTATGTAAATGTGTGAGCATTAATCGCTTATCTCTTGACTTCCTCTTAGGTGGACTCACCAACGATGGATGCTGGCAGCTCATCGAAGAAATCCCAAGAAATCATCCAAAGAATTTCCACCCGCCTGATGTCGACTGGAAAGGTGCAGAAGAAAGTTTGTTAGCAGAGTGAAGGTAGTCCGTTATTTTTTTTATTGTTTAGACGTTTTAGAAGTAATAAATTTTCTTAATATAACAGAATAATGAGGGAATCTAAATATAAACGGTGATCATGAATAAATCAATATCATCATCAATAAGTTCGTGGCCACTAAAAAGTTATTTGAGAGTGCAAATAAATTTTGTTTTTACCTTGGACTTGTTATTTTTAGCGCGAATTTTTTCGAGCTTGTTCTTGATTTTTTCGATCCATTTAAGTTTCCAATTTATTATTTTCTGTAGAATGTTCGGTTTTTTTGTTGTTACAACTGCAGTTGTGGGCCTTTGAGTTGAAGGAACTGTTGTCGCTGGGTTTCCGGTTGTGGGTTCTTCAGTTGGAGGAACTGTTGTCGCTGGAGGAACTGTTGTTTCGATTGTGGGCTCTTCAGTTGGAGGAACTACATGGCAGAATTCACAAAGTTAGCTGGGGCTAAAAAGCACAACTTATTGTTCCATCTTGGTACTCATATCCACTGGGTTCCACTCCATGGAATGACAGACCTTTTAGAAAATTAGTTTGTGATGGATAAGGCGGAATGTACGTTAAAAAAATACAGAAGACAAGACAATACAAGGAATTGTTTGCTGCCCAGTAATTGATGACTGTCTTTCAAGTGTATTGCATCTTATATAATTGAACTATTACACATAATTAATTAAATATGAGATAAGGAAAACTAATTAATATACTAGGAAAAATTGCTTAAAGTAACTTGATGTAGAAAGATGAAAATATTACAAATATTTCATTTGGATTCTGTCAGTTTTGGATTTATATGCTAGGATGAATTTTTTATATTTTTCATCATTCACTAATATAGAGGATGATCATTCATAATATTCTCAAGAAAAGCTTAAAATACTAGCTAAATCTAAATCTAACTTGAACTTGAGAATAATCTAAATTTAAGCTTGAGAATTTGAGATCTCTGGCACTGCTGCCGTGACCAACAATAGGCGAAATTGATTTTGAACAATTAAAATATATCAAATATTAGTATCGGTTTTTATTCCATGGCCTCCGTGTTTCTTTAACTATAACTAGGCCTAGGTAAGTCATCTTTTCCCTGAATGTCGTAGAAAAAATTTCTCTGATTGATGTGCTGATGGTTGTTCGCATTATTAAGTTGGTTGCGACTTGAAATGTCTTGCGTGGCAGAAGGCAAGCTTTTAAAACAATCCAGTGAGGCTGCATTGTTTATAATAGAGACTAATATGCAAGAGTATAATAGTGTCCTTTAAAATATCAGGTATGTAGTCACAATATGTTTTGCACTGCTATGTTGAATGTGCAGAGAATCGTACGAATGTGGAGGTGAATGATCAATGCTCTCGGCGACAGTTGGTTGTTTCTTTTACAAATCGTCATTTTTCCTGTCATCGTTTAATGGTATAATGTTTTCATATTTTTCCGGCAAGGGGAGTCGAAAATAATTGCTGTTCATGAGCAATGGAATGTCTGTACAAGAAGACACTTCGTTTTTAGTTTTGGTGGAAGCAGTTAAATCGGCACGTCCCGTCAGACCAAAATTCATCTTCTTAACTTGAGCGCTAATTTTTTAACGGTATTTCAGTACAGTAAAAACATTGTACCACATTTTATTGTTGTATTTGGAATAACATTTATACTTCCTATCAATGAATTTATAAGAAACCTTGTTCGTATGTTTGATTTTTTGAACTAATATCAAAATTCAATCTAACCAATTTAAAGACAATCAACACCGGAAAAATAAACAGAAAAAATCAATTATGATGACATAAGATAATCTTTTTATTCAGGGAAATGGATTTCCGTTTGATTACTTATGACTTAAAGAAATTCATTTCTATAAAGAACAGGAAAGACAAGACCTTCATATAATAATCTTATTCGATGTCGGAAAACTCGCGGTGTCGTGTCAATTGTTTCAGTGAGAGGAAAGGATGTCATAAGAGTCAGGTGAGTGCAAGGTTATAAATATTATTAAATATTATACGAGGTGTGAGGTGGAGTGATTCACTGGAGAAGTGATTACACGTGCACTGAACAGTTTGCCTTGAATTATACAAATATTCATCTAAAATCGAAATATTCTAAAAATAATGCACTAGAAATATTGAATTTCGGACTATTTTAGTATGGAGGAGTTAATATTCCGAAAAATTAATATTATAAATCTTCTTTTCTTCGGTTATGTGGAATGCCATATAGCGTGGTGACTGCTGGTAATTTCTTCCTAATATTTTCCCGTTAATAATTTTTTTAATTGATAGTAATAGCACCTTTGAACGCCTTGGTTCGCTATAATTGTGCTGATACATCAGCAATATGTAGGAAAGGGGAAATCAAAAATTCAAACATGAAAAATATAAAAAATAGTCATGAATGTCTTTGGATATTTACCGAAGTGCTTGCTCACTTTCATGATATAAATAAAGTTTTCGTTATGAATAAAAATAAAATTTTCGACCCGCCCTACGATCTTGATTTGTGCTGGAATTCGTTTCGCAAAGCGTTTCATAACACGACCTTATTTTTCCGGTTGAAATTAACTGCAAGCACACTGATACACGTCAGGCCTCCATCCATGCAAGTTATCTTTTAATATTGTGCCTGCTATAGGGTGAACAATATCTCCTTATGAGACTCCTTGTATGGTGTGTTTGGAATCTAAAATTGAGATGATCTTACTTTTATTTCGACCAGACACCTTGATCCGGCATACCAACCGCATGTTTCATTACGATGTCTAATTAATCATCAAAAGATATCAACAATCTTCATGCCGTTCCACTGCGTTTATAGCAGCACCCGGTGTCATGCAGCGAAGCACGGATACACAGCAAAGCGATGTGACTGACCGAGCACTGTAGTCGTAAAATGCAAGCGCTGTGATAATAAGAAATTGTGTACAAAGCAAGAACCCAAATTACCAAAATGTAGGCTCTGCAATATAATAATATTGAAGGAGATTAATAATTTAAGTATGATTTCCCTGGAATAAAATTGTAATGAAAATATTATTAAATTTTCAATTAAAGTTAAATGGCCGGGTAAGGTAGCAACAAGTTAAACCCAGCTGAGAAATGAAATTTTCGACTATAACATACCAAAACATAGTGATGTCGGCGCTGAAGAGTAGGCCTGATGTGGTCTGTCGCCGATTCTTGTACTTTTCTTGACTTGTCCACAGAAGATCTAAAAAAAAGTCCTTCGACCGGATCTTTTCCAATCTGACGATAGTTTGAAATAGATACTAGACTCCCACCGGGTTCGATACGGTTCTAGGCATTCCAAGTTAGTACATATATTTTTTCATAGCTTTATCTAGTCTGTTCTTAAACGCGTTTATACTCGAAACGTCAGCGATGTCATTGGTGAGGCTGTTCCACATGTCGGTGATTCGAAGCGAGAACACTTAGTATAGTATAGTATCTTCGGCATTGAAGAATAGGCCAGGATAGGCCTGTCGCCGATTCTTGTACTTTTCTTGACTAGACTGGCCTTTTGATCAAATCTTTTCAACGGACGGTGGGTTTGAAATCGCTTATAGATTTCAGTTATTCCGTAAGATACGAGGCATTTCAAGACTAAACATGTGCTCTTGCATGGCCTTGTTGAACACTTTCTTGAAAATAATTTAATGTTCCTAATCAAACCAGAAAATTTTGTATGCCATTTTACATTTTCGGATACGAGGCTCGAGGTTGAGTGACGTACTCCAACTTTGAAGTGCATCTTTGTACATTTTGTCTCGTAATTTTTATTCTAAAGTCATGAATTTTAAATAAAATTTACTTAGGTAAAAAATTACAAAAATCAATACAACTTTCGTACAGGCGATAGAAATTGATTTCAATTTGTTGGTGATTCGATTTCTATTGATATTAACGAATAAATTTGTTTTACCTACATTATTGTGTTGTTTAATTCATTAATTCAAAGGATTAGGAAATTTAACTAATAATTTCAATTTCATTAATTTTTAATTTAACAAGTGCATGTTGTTAAATAACATTCAGTTTATGAAATATATTGACAACAATAACAATGTTCATGAAATACATTAAATTCATTTTTTATTCGTCTAATATCGGTTTATTTTCTCATGTGCAAATTGAATCTTGGGTGAAATGAATGTTTTCTAGATATTTGAGAGCTGCCACATGGTGCCAATAATATGTTCAGAACATGATCTAGTATATAATTTTGTCTTAAATTGACTATTGCAAACGTTTACACATGAAAAATAATGAAAATAATAATTGCGGCAATGTTACACTAGCTTAGTTTACACAAGTTTGCCTTTTAGCGCCACCAGTACGACTCAAATATTTTCTACGAAATCAATAGAAAGCATATATTAGATGTGAGCCTAAATCGAAATTTTCAAATATTTTCCGCTTTTGATTATTTAGAGTTCTACATTCGTATCATTAGTTAATAATAGAAATAAATAATAAAATAAATTTTTAATTATCATTTACTAAATAATAAATCTTAAATAATCTTTCGTTCCGATTCTTCCTTTTTTATGTGCTAAGAAATTCCGGCATGCGAAAATCCGCCGTTTAATTGAGTAATGCATGGTTGCTATGCTGGTCTTCTGGGTCCACCTCCAATCAAGAAGCAATTCAATAAGCAAAGCGCAATGTCGTAGTGATGATTGAATGTACATTAAGTTACAAAGTAATTTATCCAATGTACAAACACTTTCATTTTTTTGAGTGCTCCGGAATTTCATGAATTGAAAAAATTGGGTGCAGACATATTACTATATAATATATACTATATACTACATACTAAATATATTCAGAGGAGAGAAACTTCATATTCATATAGATTAATAAACTAAAACATGTCATTGCCTTAATGCTTAGAAAAACAAAACCACTCTGGCCACATATAATAATTTTGATGTGCGACTGAACAACTGAAACGAATGAACTGAAGTTCGCTAGTTTAGCTAGTTTTTCTAACCCCCCAAAAAAATCAAATTGTCTTTACGGATCGGAAAAATAAACAGAAAAATCAATTATGATGACATAAGGTAATCTTTTTAATCAGAGAAATTGATTTCCGATTTATTTCTTAAGACTTAAGATACCAAGCCATTACCAACCATAGTCATTTATACCACAATATTGATTAATTTTGCGATATTGTGACAGTGATCATCACTCATAAATTATTTCTGCTTAGAACAAAATAAGGTTGAGCAATTCATTTGATGGTATTGGATGGCCTGAAGAACACGAACATTATGCAATGTGCAGTGCATAAAAATATATTCGGTTACAACTTAAACATAAAGTTTTGTTCGTAATCTTTTCATTAGTTGACTTAGTTTCAGTATTAGTTTGACGGCTCCATGGGTCAATTAGCAGCGAAGTCCTTCCAGTTCATCAGCAACTGAAACAATTCAGGAACAAATGAAATTAGTATAGAATTAAATTAAAGTAACATACTCTTCTTTCTATTTGTCTTTGTATAGAAACGTTTGACAATTATACGTTATTTTATTAAAGGTGTTTTAATTATTTTAATAAAGATAATTAAAGGCGATTCTACAACTGACAAAGCTTATTAGCTGTCGAAAATAAAAATTAAAATTTGTTTCATTTATAATTTTTAGCAGCTTCGAGTCCCGAAAAATGATGGAGAGTTAAACATGAAGGGTTAAATGCATTTCTACAACGTTGCCAATTCGCGGAAAAATTGTTGACTTGAACCATCAAGGCCTCAATTAATAA
>NW_025935819.1:0-1775 GCF_000764305.2 Hyalella azteca | reverse complement strand
GGGGGATGAGAATCTAATAAAATCGTTTAGTTTTGAGTGCAATGCACGAAGAAGTCCTTGAAATTTTGCATGAAAAGTTCCAGGTGCTGAATTCATCATATATAGGAAGAAAATTTTTCAATAACAAAATTTCTTGATGATTCCGGATGAATTTCCGAAAGAGATTTGCAAAAATAAATTAAGTCATAGCTGCTTGACGAAATACAGTGATTTATGTGGAAAATTATTAGGATATTTTTCACATGAGCCTCATAATTTCTTCATGGTAGCCTTGGAAATGTGTTAATCGGAAAACAAGATCAAAACCTTAAGGAAACAGCATGAATTACAGTTCAATCCAAGAAAATAATAACCTTGATTTGTTGTGCAACACAAGCTTCCGTTTCGCCTCAAATTGGTAGTGACGTGTTCCATGCGAGACAACCACATTACTCAGGATGGACCTATCCTTCTTTGAATAAACATATTGTAACATCGCCTGACCACGGAAACAGATTCTGCCGGCATGTGAGGACGGAAACCTTAAATCCCGAAGCTGTAACTCTGAGTGGTGTGCATCAGTACTCCAGGATTCAAGGATCAGTTCGTGGTCGACCTCCGTGAACCTGAAAATTTTGGAGAAGAATTAAACTATCCACCAGTGAAGTTGGAGCAGAACTCCAACTTCAGCTTTACGTATAATTTAAATTGAAAGTTTTGGTCCCGGAGAGTGACATACGGCGGTAGAGGGTTAAAATCAAGCCATTTGAGCAACGACCGCTGCGTAATTTCAATGCAGCCGTGAATGTTTCAGTGCATATATATCAGCCTTTAAGTTATATTTTGATTAATATCCGCACCAATACTTAAAATAAAATACCCATTTAATTTCACAGTACTACAGTCAATTAAAAAGGTAATACAAATAATAATTTCTACAGCTCCTGCAGTCTCATGGGGGCTATACTCGGAAGTAACTCACTCTGGAGCCAGCGACTTTTGATTAAAATTTTATCGTATGACTCCGCAACCTACTTGAAAATAATCATCATTGGTTGGAAAGCAGCTGAGAGTTAGTCAACCCTGAAGCCATCATTATTTTCCCTCCCATAAACAATTTAAAATATATTTTATGATATAATCTTTCATTTGATTTCATGGTAGTGCGATCAAATACTTAATTTACGGTATGATTCCTTTGTATACATATCTGGGTGGCCGAGTGGTCAAGATCAAAAAGTTTGGATCTGTGAGTTGGGGGTTCAAAAGCCACAACTAGTTGTGAAAATTCTGGTCGAAATTGGCAAGAAGGCCGGATGGTTAAGAATTGGCGACTGGCCAACATTGCCTAATCAACGCTGAGACTATAGCATTTGAATTGTATTACTCAGCAGGCTCGTTACCATGTTTTTCACGCGAAAGAAGCAGTTTATAGTAAATCAGCTGGCTCTCGCAAACACCTTTTAGGGTTTAAATAGTTTCAAACATAAATTAGATGTCGCCAAAAAAGCATGAGTACTCACTGAAAATTTGCTCCATTGCTGAGGGATTGAACAACTCGTTGCGTCCGCGGGTCTACCACCTCAACCTCGTTGATGATGATACGCACCAACCGCGAGCTGGAGAAAAATTAGAACTAATAATAACACAGTGAATAGAATTAATAATAACACAGTGAATGGAATTTAGAATAACACAGTGAATAGAACTAATAATAACACAGTGAATAGAATTAATAATAACACAGTGAATGGAATTAATAATAACACAGTGAATAGAATTAATAATAACACAGT